>NW_017386025.1:2194979-2215000 GCF_000237925.1 Schistosoma mansoni | reverse complement strand
CACCGCTTCTCACTAGAACTTCAGGAAATACCTCATGGAGTCAGTCACTAGTGAGCACATGATCATTATCAGAAGGGGTTTGGTGGAGATTTTAGTAATTTTATAGAGTTGAAATCAGTTGAGTTCAACCAGGTCAGTTGGGAGATATCAACTCACTGAAGACATTGGTGAATGGTTGCTCGATTTCGTGGATTGGTTGAAGTTAGACATTAACGCTGTTCGATGCCGGCTCAGTGGTCTAGAGGTTGGGCGTTTGGGCGCGAGACTGATAGGTCCTCGGTTCGAATCTCGTGAGGCAGGATAGTGGATGCGCACTGCTGAGGACTCCCACACTAGAGCGAAACGACCGCCAAGTGCTTCTAGGTTTTCGGTGGTGGTCTAGCTTCAATTGATTCATGATCTGAACTCTATAAGGTTACTAAAATCTGCACTAAACCCCTTCTGATATTCAAGACTTGTAATATTTTAATGAAAATTATTGTGGTTGAATAAATGATTGGGATTCGGTTGAGAACATGATCTATGGTCAAAAATACAGACCTCATGAAAATTTCGTAAAGTGATAGAATCACTGTAATAATTATTGTTTTAAAAATTAACGAACTTTAAGAGATGACTAAAAATTACTAATAGGTCTAACCTTTGATCATACATAAGTAAAAGACTGAGAATATTTACAGAATATAATCTAGTTCAATACATGTTCGGGAAAAATTCATTTTAATACTACACAATTGATGTTGAGAATGGATCGATTTATTAAAATCTATAGTGCTGAATAAATTAATTATTAATAACAAGGAACCTTTAGATTCTCTCTCAGTTTAAACAGATCTTCGATCAAGTTACTTAATTCTACAATAATAATATTTAACTAATTGTGGGAATCATCAGATAACGTGAGTGAAATATTTTATCCAATCTTTTTAAGTATAAGAACTTTCGTCTAAATTAGAGCAAATAGTTTCACAGTATTTGGGCGCCGAGTTGATGTAAGACATTAAATAGAAAGAAGAATATATTTGTAAAATCTCAGCGAATGAATTTGAAATAAATCCAACGTTTCGCCTGACAATCTAGTCCAAGCTTTTTCAAGGAAATATAATCAAACATCAAACTGAAGATAATTTTCATTGAGTAATTACTTCAACTGAGGAACTTTTAGAAACCAAGGAACACTTGAAACATATTTCGTATTAATTTGAAATTGTTTAAAGATATAAATTCATACTTAAACATATTAGGAATCTTTCATTCCGTGATCGGTCTTTCAGATTAGTTTGTTCGAATAGAACGATCCTCATTTTAAACTCCAGTTTATATCAAAGCATGGAATTGGTTTTAAAGATTGCGAATACATGTTCCTAAAGAACTCGAAAAGTAAATAAAACATATGTTCAATGTTACTTGCCTTAAAACAGTTTTCAATCATACTGTAGCCTATTCAACTACCCAATAATTGATACCTGTGAGAAAGCTTTAATAACTTTCCACCAATTACATTAAAAGAATATACTTGATTACATAATATATTTTTATGATAAAAAACTCAACTCGAATGATAGATTCATTCAGAAATTAATTTTAATATTGTGGTTCATTTGTTTTACTCAACATGCGGACGTAAATTGAGTTTCATATTCCTTTGTAAATGTTGCCTCTTTGCTCTATATGTATTCATCATAATTTTGAATGCTTATTTCAAACATTGTTTATATTTACATAAATGAATGAAAATTAGTTGTTTTATACTGTCAGAAAAGTTTTTTTGGATCTGGAAAAAATGACATTTTTTCTTTAAACAACCGAAATCCATTTATGAACATTAATAGAATACCTTGGCTTACATGTTCAAAATGGTTGACTGAGCTAATATTTAACAAACCTTTCTGGGTTTTGTCACATCAAATTTATTTATTTTGGTGATAATTAATAGTTTTTTGACGAAACTATAATTCATGGACGAATCAATCAAATTTAGGATAACAGGTCTAGAATTTTGATGCGAAATTTATTCACCCATTCGGTTAAATAGAGTTTTAGGATTTTAACTGATATCAGTTCATAAGGAAAAGCCTAAGTCTAATTCCTAAAGCTAAATCATAGTTCTAATTTCTCAAACTAGTTTATAACTCTCATGTAGCCCTAGTAAGTAGATAGACATTTGTAAGATCACTTTAGAGTCACTGAAAGGTTATCCACAACTTAAAGTTTCACCGATTTTTTCTATCATAAATAATTTTCCCAAAAAATTTCTATCATCTTTTTTAAAATAATTGGATTATAAAGTTTTGGCTTTTAAAATGATCAATCTTTTGGTGATTAATACAAAGCCATAAAACAAGTTCTTTATTCAGAATAATGATTGAAAGTCTAATCCAAGATGAGCATTTCATAATTATTTCCTTAAAGTAAATATATTTCTATACGGATTTTCATCATTGTAACCTCATAACACTTGGATTAATTTTGATTTGGTTATTTATTCTCTGAAGTGGCTTTTACTGAGTTGCGAAACGTCAGAAAATCTAATTTTTCTACTCATTGGGATATTACATATATATTATTTTATTTACTTATTTCAAATGTGTAGTAGTAGAAATTTAAGTATCCGTAGAAATAACAATGCTAGTGTATGGAAACCATTCACGTAATTTAAAAATAACTCATGACATACTAAGTTACATTTATTACCTGATATTTATACCGTTTTGTATTGATCATCATCAACCCCATAATAACGTAATGGATTCACGTAGGTAGAACTATAATTTACACAATATTTCGTTGAAACTAGATGCGTCTCATTTTTAACTTATCATTCTGTTCACAGCAGTCTGTAGAACTATCTATCGATTTTTGTTGTTGGAATTTAAGACTGGAAAATACCAGTCTGTTTTACAATATGTACATCCTGGGCGGATTCCAGTCCTAAATTTTAACAACAGGAAGTCCCGAGCTTTCAATGATACTTTCATACTTTTTGAACACTTTTCTGAGCAGTTCGCAATATTTTAAGTTGGCGTTTAGAGTGATAGACACAGGATCCTAATCTTAATGTAAACATCAATACTCTTAGACAGGTACACCCACCTAACAAGTCACAAACAGAAGGAAACTTACATCCTGAATTTCACTTCTGCCTACATGATAGATAGATTAATAACTCATTCTATTGACGACATGGTGTCCTAACAAACTGTAGGTACATAAACTATATTTTGTTGTGAATACAACGTTTGATATGACTGAATAAATGTTTTATTATCATTATAACTGTTATCTTCAATATGGTTTGCGTGATTATGGTGGATAATTTTTTTAAAAACAAACTATGAAGCGCTTCAATAGTTCCGAATTTCACCTTCCGATATTTAAAAAATCTATACTTTAAAATACTTTTCAATTATTTTTCACCCTTATTTTACAACGTTACCGATTAATTTTGTTCTTCTAATAGTTTTTTTTAGGTTGTACAATATGGTTAATGCATGAATTTCATCAAAAAGACAGGAAAATATATTACCCACTATAATAGTTCCATCTGAAGCTTTGTAAAATTTTCTTTTTGATAGGTTACACGTTTCCCATAAAAGTTCATGTGTACATAGAATCAATATTGGAAAACTAATCATTTAAAATAAATTAGAAAAAAACGATCACACTACAGTATTTGTGCTATATCTCGAGTTTAGATTCTTAGTATATCGCGTAATACATGAGCACTCCAACGCTAGAACCCTCCCAAGTCGCAAAATGAGAAAAAAGAAGATAAGTAGAAGGAATGTTATTCCAAACAGTGCAAATATCGCACAAAGATCTCATGTATTTATAGTTTTTTGGCTGAAAGTAAATTATCATTTCGGATAGCCAATAGGCACATAGGTAGTCCTTCTTATTCCATCAATAGAAGGGCTACACGTCAACATTCTAGAATGTTCCCCTGGCAGTGATTGGATGGAACGTCTTCGGCTCTTTCTGAGCTTCTAGAGGCTTCCTTGAGTTTTCCAACAAGCCATCCTAACAATTTGCATAGCTTAAAGATGAATAACTGAACAGTATAAGTTATCTATCGTTTGTTATTGTTTTTAATATACAGTTTTATCAAATAAATTTTTGTTTCAGCAATATTTAAAATGTTCATTTCCTGTTTGTTTGTTTTTTAAACACAGTTTGTATTCGAGAAGATCCTTTTTCTAAAGTAAGTCTCTGTTCTTATGTAGTAATATTAATACATTAAGCATTGATAATATTAAATATTTAATTCTTATCATTATAAATTAAGAGAGAGAGTACCTATAAAGAGTGCTGCTCCGGTTGCTAGAAGGGGCATCGGCAGCGTGACTTCCGAAAAATCTCGGCTTTCATCATGAGGCGTCATAATTCTTCCTTCGAATCCCGTGGCAGTGTTTAAATGGTTTGAATTATTTTTTCTGGTTAGCGTTTTGTGGCGAGTTAGTTTTTCTACGAGATGGGGTCGCTAACCCCATGCCCAACCCTCCTCCTTTACCCGGGCTTGGGACCGGCAGTAACTCTAGAAGAGCCGCAGGCGGAGTTATCATTATAATTATATATTTATATTTTTAAACTGAAATGTTACATACGGAAAATCAGGATCATAGAGAATGTTATTCATTTGTAAACTTCTCAAATACCATGATATGAAATAAAACTATACAAAATTTAACCATTTGAAATGGTTCATCTAAATAGTTTGTATTCAACAAATACCAATACTGATATAACTTTTCATCAACAGAATAGAGATACGCTGAAATTTTCTTCCTATGTAAGAATAATATAATAATAAGTTAGAAAAATTGGGTTATAACTTTAATCTAGTCATTGAACACTAAAAGAAAAACAAACAACACAAGACTTTGACGATATTCAACAAAGCAGATAAAATAAGACAATAGATTCGTCTTTACAATACATGTGTATTTTGTGATTCAAAAAAAACGATAGTTTTAAAAACGAACACTTCTAGTATGGTTGACATTCTCTAAGACACTGAGAAATCTATTTCCATTTATTTAAACAGAATACAGAACTATATATTTACAATTGATTGATCACAGGGTGGTGATCAAAGTCATGTATGTTATGTTCTTCTTAGTGCACAACGAATCCTTTCGATTAAGTTGTAATGTGACCACCAGTCTAGGTGATAGGATTCGATGTGCATTAAGAAGGACTTGGCATACATGACTTTGATCACCACCCAGTGATCAATCAGTTGTAAATACATCTCAGTCCTACAGGAGGTTAGTAGCCGCCCGGATATCTCAGTGGTAGCGCCTCTGATCGGGAAGCTGTGTGACACCGGATCGAATCCGTCAGGGAGCATCAGTTCCCTCAAGATTAAAGGTACACCTTCCTGACGAGTGCCAAGTAACACGAAACCTATGTCCAGGGTTTTCTGTTGACTATCTCCAACCACCATCTTAACAGAACTATATATCTATAACAGGTCAACAAAATAAACTTGTTATATTCATGTGCACATTAAGTAATTAAAAAATTATGTTTGGTTGTCATATAGCAATGGTAACAGATATGCATATACCACTTATTAAAAGCAATTCACAATCAAATTAATCATATTCGTTTATATATAACTTTTTCGCAGTGGAAACAAATCTTTTTATTTCTATATGAAGGAATTATGAGGGTTTGGATTTATTCAGTCAATTGAAGCATGTCAAGTTGATATTCAATCTTTAAAAATTTTGTCGTGAAAAAGCTTTGACATTGCAAACTCACTAACATCAACGTCTCTAATAAGCAGGTCTTTAGAATGTAATGCTTGGGCCAAAGTTTTATAATCTAATTCGATTTTTAGTTATAGAATCGGTTCTCTTTGAATGATTAAGACTGACGTTAAGAATGGCACGGTTGTAACATGCATTTGTTTATAGTTTAATTAACCGACTAATCTTAGAGGGCTGTTGAAAAGGAGAAAGTATTAGATAGCTGATTTTACTACAGGAACTCATAGCTACAAAGCCTGGAGGTTCTGAGTTCTATCCTCTCAGAGCTCGTCAATCCATGTTATTAAGAATTCGTATACTAAGATTAAACAGCTATCCAATACTCTCTACTTTTCGGTGGTGATCTAACTAAAGTTAGCCCGTAATGTAAACTATGAGATTTCAACTATATCCACAAAGTGCCTTCAGTAATACCTTTTTCAAACTAATTAACAATATTATTCTACATAGATAAATGGTTCTGCAAACTGTTAGTTGTGATCAGAAGTGCTATATTACCACGTTTTCTCTGTTTAAACCGCTGTAACTATGTTTTCTGTTATTCAAGAGAAACAATTTTTGATCGAAGGATACAGTTTTATATGATTGAAATTCAATTTCGCTTGTTATACAAATCGAAATCAGATAAAAAGTTTCATATTCTGCGGTTTATTGATAGTTAATATTTCAGATAACCGATGCCTGAACGATGTTTCATTATTCTATCATTTTCACGAATATTATCACCATTAAGCGTAACTATACAGTATAATGTGTTTAAAAGCAGTTTTAGACTTCAATTAGATAAATCAGCCTTTAATAGTTATTGGTAGCTCACAGGTTTCAATAAACCACTGATCTGTCTCTCGTAATCGTGAAAATTTCTTCTTTATTCTGTTCACTTTCGAGAACCATATGCACCAATACTGAAAAAGAGAGCATAAAAAACATCACATCATTACTATCAATTCTGTTGTTTACTTGAATGTGTCAGGTGAATAATTCATTTTTAAGTATTTGAATCTTCCCTTTGTGAATATTAAGGGTTGAATTTGATCGTTTTCATTTATAACATAAGCATCTTCAGAAATGAGTTTTAATCTCCGGAGTGCAGTTACACCTGTTCGACAAGTCTCAGATAGCACGAGATGCACTTACTATCTTCCACATCTAACCACTGTCTGATTCCACGTAAAACTGCCGGATTAATGTCATAAGCTTAATATTAGCTAAGAAAAATAAATATGAATGCTATGTAGGAAAGATAATCATTATTTTCTTAACAATGAAATAAATTTAAAGTCCTTATTCGTTCTTTAATATGTGTTGAATCAATTCTGTGAAAAGTTACTCTTATTATAAATTTCTGGCATTACTAAATGTAAAAGCTTAGGAATGAATTACTCTAATCTGACTCTTGGAATTTTTTATTGAGATCATGAATTGATCACTCTTAAATCATCATTGGAAACCTGGAAGCATTAAACGGCCGTTTTGTCTCTTGGAATTTACGTGACGATTTCTAATATAATTTATACATCGATTTCTATAAACCTTGTCATTTTACTGTAGTCCACTAAACTATAAAGAATTTAAAGTGTTCACACACTAAATAATTCACTACTTATTAGTACTCAGAGTTATGTCACCTAATCTCCTGAGGTTGACAAAATTCTACTGATTAGATTTCAATGTGATTTAATATCACAGTGGATTTTGTTTACTATTTTCATGGTTAGCAAGAATTTCCCAGTATAGTTGTTACGAGACTATGAAAATGCCTCTGATTTGAACATTAAAACATGACTCACATAAGTTTGAAAATACCTCTTACTGAAGAGTAACAGTTAGCATAATTCTCAGTAACAAAGAACATGTGTATACAAGGAAATATAATTCATTTCAACCAGTTTTACATACATCAAATAATAATAATAATATGAATACAGTGACTTATTTAATAGCTATCTTGAAATCGATCAAACAGTATTGGACATTTTTCATAATATTGATCTCAGCATCTGAAAATGATGATTCTTCTACCAATCAGACAAGTATAATACAGAAATGAGTATATTCCTACAAAAAATGTTCATTTTCTCGTCGCACAATTACTAGAAAAGTCCACTTATTACATGTGGTTTCAGTGTGACCTGTATAATTATCATTATCAGTGAAATCCAGAACACCTGTATTATTTTATCTGAGACATGTTGGCTGGATGTATCTGTCTCTCAGAGTATATACTCACTATAGGATTCGAACTCATTGCCTTCAGTTTCAAACACCATCATATTGGCTACATTCCATCTATCCTATATTAACTTGTGAAAAATGGCCATATCAAGGCAATCCATACAGAATGGACAAAATATTACTAATAGAAAAGTCAAAACCTTTACAAATTAAAATTTCATAATCAACATCAACTCTAGAATACAAGTACATTCAGCTGACGAGTCCCAAACAGAACAAAACGTTCACCCTTGATTCCACTATTAGCTACCATTCATCTGTACTTATAATCCTCGTGATTTAAAGCAATATTGATGCAATCCGCATATGGCGTACATATTCTAATAAGAGACTGACCAATTACAATGCTAAGCATCAATGAGATGATGCAAACCATTAATACAAGATGAATTATAGCAACAGTTGCTATATATTAATTAAATTAATTTTCTTATTAAAATATAACTATTTATTTATTTAATTTTAAAAATTAAAATTTAGGAAAATATTTTTATTAAAATGAATGGAGCAAATTTGGATAAAAAAGATTTTTTCGGTAAATCAGATCCATATGTAATTATTTATCGAAGAAATGAAAGAGGAAAGTAAGTAAATGAATATTATAATCAGAAGAGGTTTTTTGTGGAGATTTTAGTATTTTCATAGTTGAGAGAATAAGTCAATTGAAGCTAGACCACTAAGGAAAACCTGGAAGCACTGGACGGCTGTTTTGTCCTATTGTGGGACTAACCGATAAACCACTGAGCCGGCATCCGACGGTGTTATGTGCTCTGGCGCGAGACTGGTAGGTCCTGGAATCAAATCTTATGAGGCGAGATCGTGGTTGCGCACTGCTGAGGAGTCCCAAAATAGGACGAAACGGCTGTCCAGTGCTTCCAGGTTTTCCTTGGTGGTCTAGCTTCAATTGACTCATGCTTTCAATTATAATGAATATCGTTTTAAGAAAAGTCATTTATATTGATAAAATATATTGAATTTATTAGATAATTTATGAAATTTAGTTCAATCTGAAAATTATACAGAGCTCCTTGAATATCTAATGCTTTTATAATCTATATGAATTCATGATAGAATACAATCTTCTGCTAAAATCTGAGTAGTTGCTAGGGTGATTAGTGATATTCCATTGATAAGTTGTATTATTTCAATAATCTGATCCAAATATTAGAATACTTGAGAAAAGATCTTTGTGCTCAGATTTAGAACAATTCTAATATCATTTATATGTGTAACTGTTGAGTTCCGGACTGAAACAAAACTACTATCAGGGGAACTTCAAAACAAACTAAAGTTGGCTAATATGATTATAACGGTTACTTATAAATATAAACAGTTTCCCCATATTTGTAATCTTTTTAAAACGCTGATAGGGTCCGGTATAGTTACCTCGTTAAGGAATGGTGATTTATTCGATAATTAAATGTTTTTTAAGCATTTGTGAACAATTTTTAAAACAGGTTCAATGAACAATCGCACTATAGAGATATTAATAATAAAAACAAAGTTTAGTTTTTTATTTTCATAATTTACCTGACGGAGTGATAGTAAACAGACGGCCACTTAGATGCAGGAAGTATTTGAATATTGTGTCATCCTAGTTTGGGACTTCGTACCAAATCACATTCATGAACCCATAGGCAATCGAACCGGTTATTATCAATATAGGGATTTGTGGAGATTATTGAGTGTCTTTGATTGATTCATACACTTATGCTAAAGAATCTCACACTAGAACAAAATAGCTCTTCAGTGCTCCCTTATTTCTAGCAGTTACAAACACAGCCAACTGGTTATAATTTACAATGACTTTTCTATTTAAAAGTGGGGATAATCTAGCAATAAGCACTGAACATTCAAAAAAGATTCTAAGGTTAATGTTAAGTATTGAAGTACATAGTTGCAATTCCTTATTGACAGTACTTTTATCATAATCTTTTTAAAAAAAAGGAGTGTTTTAAAATAACTTTTTCTTATTAAAATAGATTACAAAAATGTTACCGAAGTGAAGTGATCAAGAATACATTATTTCCAGACTGGAAACCAATACTTATATGTTTAGATAGATTATGTGGAGGGAATATTGACTGGTAAGTTCTATGCAAATGCTTACATTCATTCATGCTTACACAAAAATCCATATAAATTTTAAGATACAATGTGCAGTACTATATATATCTATATAAAGGTCTTGAGTAAGATCCCACATAGATTTTTATGTGAGCATTGTTGAGAAATCCTAAAATGTGAGGTAGGCTAACAATCCGCTGTTGTTGTTTTTTTGCTTTTTATTAGTCCTATACTCTGTATTACATCATATTACATCATATTATATCAATATTATATCAATATTGTTCTCATACTGTAAACAACATTTTTTTCGTATTAAACACGTTAATTTCTTCCTCCGATTACGTAATGTTTATTAGTCAGATAGATAGGCTCCGGGAAAATCTCCCAAACCAACTATATACATTGACGATGATTATTTAGAACCATTAAACCTTGATTTTGGTCTTCCCACTCATTGTCCTCAATAATTCAGTCACATATTTAGTTAATGGATCTTGATAATAAGCATAGATTCTTGTAGCATTGACTACATTAATCAATGAACATCTATCATTTTCACAAATAACAGATGTGCTTTTAACTCGAAAACTTTGCTTCATCAAAAAATATCGTTTTTTTCAATAATGATTTTATATTAATATATTTAGAATACCCTTGAGAATACAGTAAAGGAATGATACCGAAAAAAATCAGTAAATCAATAAAAGTGTCGTTCTCCACCATTCCAAAATAAGGATTTTCGAGACAAAAAATATCTCGCATAAACTTTTAAGCATTCACATGGGATCTGACTATCAACAAACATCAGTACATTGAGATATCAAGAAGTGTACATTCCTGATCAATTTATAAGTGATTTTAGGAACCAAAAAGTAATACAGACTTTAAGAAAACCATTATTTACAACATAGTTTAAGTTAATAAGCTCAACAGCATCACTTTTCCTGAGAGTTCTAGATAATTATTTAAAACAGTCTTCAGAAGTTAGAAAAAGTCCGATACCCTCCGTTTCATCAGCATTCAATGGAAGCCTTCTGTGACTTTATAGAGAAGTGATGAATTATGTGACACATTTTGAGTGCATAGTTGCCTATTTTCCCAAAACTTTCACGCTACCAAGTTTACATAAACCTATAACACTCTTGTTTTCTGCACATAAACTAACTTTAAAAGTGAATCACATTTTTTATTCTTCATTTCTTCCATCTTCCATAATATGGAGCTAAGAAGTGGTTATTAAATTATAGTCAACTATTCGAAAACCAAACTAATCAATTTATCAAAACCTAATAACTTAATTTTAAAGCCTTTTATTATATCCCATGCAGATTTATGAATGATAACTCTGAGAACTATTTATGGACCAATATGATATGTATATTTCCTATTCTATAATTGTTAGGTAACTAAACTATTCATATTCGTGTCCCTCTTATTACAAGCATTGTTTTGACCCATAGACTATTACTGTACGATTTACCATTCTTGAGTCATCCCTAGTCTATTGATTACTGTTCCCCCTATTCACAGCCACATTTAGCCAAATCTTGTACAAATGTTATTTTCTATTTTATGGTACGATGTGGTCAATTTGTTTGATATATAAACCCAGTATGTTTGAGAATAATGATTCATATTGCAGAGGCTGTTATTGGTGTTCTGGACTTAACTGGCTGGGCTAGGTAGAATATAGGACCGAGTAGTACTCAAGACTGCTCATACGGCTTTTGTGTATCGTTGCTCTGATCGATAATTTACTTCTCTCTGATTGGCCGGAATCACCACCTCATGTATAAAACAGGGCACGCACGCAATCGATATAACACCTTTAAAAACTAACTTCTGTTTCATTAATAATTTAGCAATTTATACACGATATTTTATCTTCTCAGCAGTGCGCATCCACGATCCCGCCTCGTGAGATTCGAACCCATGATTTCAACTATATATAAAAAAATTACTTACAATCTCCACAGAAAACCCACATATTTTTTATTCATAATATCCAAACTTGTACCAATCTAATATGTATGTCACTTACAAACCTCTTGACAGTAAACAATAACAATAATTCATCTCTATAAATTTATGACCAATTCTGAAATTCTCAACGAACAGTAATAACACTCAGAAACTTATATTCCTATGAAATTATATCTATATATGTATCTAACTATCGATTATTATTCATTTTTTCAGTGAATTATATTTTCGATGCTTTGATTGGGATGGAGCCGTAGGTGATTCGTAAGTTAACTAATCACATTTTTTTAATATTTCATTATAGTTTGTAGATTAATTCATTTTGTTGATTTGATTAAAACGAATTCAAGTATAAATTAAACTTCTAATCATTAAAAAACCTAGCATACTTTTATAAGGAAAGATGGATAGTGGACAGCAGTAGAATCCAGAACGCGCGTTTCGTCCTATTTGGGACTCATCAGCTGGATGTACCTGTATCTCAGAGTTGATGTTCACTCTAGGACTCGAACGTAGTACCGTTTCCTTTAAACGTCATCGCTTTATCCACATAGTTACTGAGTCCTGATAGCCATCTATTTGTGAAATGGGGTGAAGTTTTAATTATTTTGGTGTTGTTTACTTGTATCTTATGACAACAGGTAATATCGAAGCAGTTCGCATAGAATGCATTTATGCCAATAAGAGACTGATCGATTTCAGTCCTATATAAGAATGGGAAGATACAAGTAAATAACACCAAGTGAAATTAAAGCATACTTCTATAATATGAGAAAATATCTGTAACCATTAATTATTTGGTAGAGTTATATTTTATATAATAATAAATCATGATGGAATAAGATATGTTCGTGGATTTATAGTTTATCTTCCCTACAATTGTCAATATATGTGCATTATCAAGCATTTATCCGTTCATTTAAGTAGTCAATGATGAATATAAGAGTATAATTTTTCATTGAGGATTTTATTTCAATCTCCAACTTTTAATCCATTCGCCTTTTTCCATCCGACAAGCGGAGATGAGCTACAGTACCCTGCTCAACAGAAGACGTATGTAGATAACATTAGATGATTGACAAATTAAATGAAGAGAAAAAAATGCTCGAAAACTTTAATTATTTGCATTTTAATAAATATTAAAAAAGTCGAATTATACTCATTTACTGTTATATCTTGAACTTAGATTCTTAGTATGTCGCGTAATACATGAGCACTCCAACGCTAGAACCCTCCCAAGTCGCAAAATGAGAAAAAAGAAGACAAGTAGAAGGAATGTTATTCCAAACTGTGCAAATATCGTACAAAGATCTCATGTATTTATAGTTTTTTGGCTGAAAGTAAATCATCATTTCGGATAGCCAATAGGCACATAAGGGGTCCTTCTTATTCAATCAATAGGAGAGCCACACGTCAACATTCTAGAGTGTTCTTCTAGCGGTGATTGGATGGAACGTCTACGGCTTTTTCTGGGCTTCTTGAGTTTGTCAACGAGCCATCCTTACATTTATCATGATTGCAACAGGTCATTTAAACTTTTATCACATTTAATGAAAACACAAAAAGAATTAAACATATCCACTTTTGGATTTTTACTTTGAATAGGGGATTAGCATTAATATTTTAAGAAGTCTACTTTATTTTATATTAGATTTGTTAAATCAATATTTTTTTTATATCTTATTTTATGTGTTGAACACTTCCATTTGAGCCTAATAGTCAATCATTCAGTTGTCCAAATTTATCTTAAATTCTATTTCTTATAATTTTTGAAAAAGTCAACTTGAAAGTTTAATATATGGGAATATGACCGAAAACGCCCATCATTCCAATAAAGACTGGTCTATTTTAATGCTTGATAAATATTCTGAAAATATAAATCGTTACAATTATTATTTAAAAAGCCAAATAGCCGCATTACAATCTTATAACAGTTGTGTTTTTGTTGTTTTTATACAATGAACTAGTCACAACTCTCATAGATCATTCTAGATTATTCGTTACATGGAACAGCGAAGATTCTTAATTAATTTACCTAATCTAATCAACACTATAAGAAATTATACCTGTATACTTTAACAAATTTTGCGTACATTATTATTATTACCGAGTAAGTAATAGTGAGGTTAGAGACAGTGTATTAGGTAATGATGGTAAATCAGTTGATGAGGTGATGAATCTTCATCGACTGAGATGGTTGAGCCACATGTTACGTATGCCTGAACACCGATTACCACGATGCGCTATGCTGACTGATATTGGCAATGGTTGGAAGATAGTTAGGGGCGGCCAAACCAAAACATGGCATCAGTGCTTGAAGTCACTAACTTCTAGTCTGAGCCATGTTGGCAGATGCAGACTACCTGGTTGGGGTCCGCGTGACTATCGTAACCAATGGTTGGAGACTCTGTGTGACATGGCTCAGAATCGATCAGAATGGCGTAGGTGTATACATTCTTTATCTTCCCTTAAACTGTGAGGTTAAAATTGCTTCATATCTGTCTTTCTTCCTGTACTATATCCTTATATACAATCCTTTATATATTACCACCATTAAATTAACCACTTTTATGAATTCGGTGTTCATCTTGTTATGCTAACGAGGTATGGCAACTTGGATCGATGCATATATATGCCTGGTCCTACGTTATAGCTGATTGACTGACGCTGTATTATTATTTTTTCCTAAGAATAAAGATGTAAGAATTCGTATCAAATGTCTTTAATAGAAAAAACGAAAACTTACCACTTCAAACTTTACTTATTATCTTAGAAACGTTTAAGAAATAAATAGAGTAATGGCATGTCTAAAACGAGCCACAACAAATTATGGATTATTAAATTTCTGAAACAAAGAAATACACATTTCTACAGAGTTCTGAACATGATTTATTTTGCTGAACTAAAAATTACTTGATCTCTTTAGACTGCTTTTATCTATTATGAAGATTCTCTTGAAGTAACTTTATTTTTAAACACAACTTAATCGAATATACTATTTATCAATAAAAGCATATATCAATAGACTATAAAGATGAAAGCTTACTATTGAAAATGTTATACCCCAAAGAGAATTATGAATGGTAAATTTTGAGGGCTATTTGTGGACCAATATGATATGTATATTTCCTATTGTATAATTGTTAAGTAACTAAACTATTCATATTCCTGTCCCTCATATTATAAGCTTTGTTTTGAGTTATGAACTATTACTATACGATCTACCATTCTTGAGTTATACCCAGTCTATTAATTACTGTCTCCCACATTCACGGTCACTTTGGACTGAGTCTTCGCAAATGTTATTTTCTATTTATTGATACGATGTTGTCTGTTCGATTGGTATATAAGCCCAGTATGCTTGAAATAAACGATTCATATTGTACAGGCTGTTATTGGTGTTCTGGACTTAACTGGTTGGGCCAGGAAGATAGCAGGACCGACAAGTACTCTACACTGATCGTATATATTTCGTGTGTCATTGGTCCGATTAGTAAATCTCTACTCTCTAATTGGCGGCATCGTCACCTCATACATAAAATAGGGTACTCAGGCATATAAGTTATAACAGGAAGCAATATAATTTATTAGTATTATATAAGTTTATTCCCAAAATAAAACAACATTTTACAAATAGTTATTTAAAAAAGACTATCCATCTTCATAATTTGATACTAACTACATTTTCTCCTCGAGAGGTGGAATCGTGGATTCGCACTGCTGAGGAGTCCCATAATAGGACGAAATGTCCATCCAGTGCTTCCATGTTTTCCATGATGGTCTAGCTTCAATTCACTCATGACTTCAACTATATAATTATATTTTGTTGAAATCATTTAATTCATAGAAAAATGTCATAATAATTTTCTTTTCTTTCTTTTTTTTCAATCCATAATTTATTCATAATTTTAATCTGTCTATTATTATGTTCTTTATAGTGAAGATGTTGATACAGAAATTGAGTAAGTCAATATGAACTGATATATTCTATCTGTTTTCTCCTATTAAATCTTATAATTGAAGAAATTATTCTATTAATGGAATAAAGGATTTGTGTGTATACAATAATTTGTAATCGTTTAAAGATCCCCCATCAAATATTAGTCTTTCAATAATTATAAAGCCAAAAGATTAGGAAATTAAACATTGGTATTAAGCTTATATCATTCTATCTATGCCTGATTCTATAATTAACCATTTAATTTCTTGTATATTTATTCACCATACTTAACTTTTTGTCAAATAATATAAATAGAAACTAGCCTCACGATATAATCCCAGGAGTTCTAGTGTAAAGCCATGAGCAGCAGAGTCCAACCATATCTGCTGTGAGACAATTGTTTACCACAGACCACAGAAGTCTGTGTCTATAATTAACCATTTAATTTCTAATTTCTTGTATATTTATTCACCATGCCTAACTTTTTTTGTTAAATAATATAAATAATGATAATTGACATATATTTGTTTAAAACAACAATGTATTGTATATTTAACATAGTAACAATATGCTTAGAGATAATGAATATTAAAGTATTTAAAACTAAAAAAATGTATTAACAATAGAATATACATCATATATATGTATACGTATAGGGGAACAGTAATATTGTATTTCCTGCAATTAGTTCCCTTTATAAATTTAAATAAAGCCAAAACAGAAACAAACTTAAACCGGATCTATGTATTCAAAAAGAGACAGTGATAAACTTATTATTACCCTGGTAATCCATTTTTTTCATTTTAGTCTTTTGGTTATTAGTTTTATTTTGGTTAATATTTAGTTTTGTATTATATTCCTCTTCCATTATCCAATTCTTAAACCACCCTTTCACTCACACATTTCCGCTCACTTGTTTCTCTTAAATTATATGAATCCTCCTAATTCTATTCAATTATTACTTAACCCATCCTATATGTTTTTAATTCCATGACTCCTTCATTACCTCTAAAATTATCACACATTTTATCTGTCTCTAAACTTCATTCAACTATTACACCACCCACCCTTTATGTTTCCTTCATTCTAACACCTAATAACCTCTGACTTGTTCTTTCATATATATATATATATATATATATATATATATATATATATATATATATATATATATATATATATATATGCCGAGGATAATTGAGCCAAATCCTAATCAATAACGTGAATACATCAACACTTATCACCAACCATTTGGTCAGTATTACTTCAAATCTTCTGAGATCTGAAGTGAACATTTTATCAAGATCGCCCGTTAACTAGAAAATCATTGAAGTCTAAGCGTCACTGAATAACGTTTTCATTTATACCACAATTAGAACCCGATAAAAAATAGGATTTTCTACTTTCAGATTCTATAGTATGATATATATCAACCAGTGAATCTTGACTCAAAGGAGCTTACTTTAGAAGATGTGTTACAATTATTAAATTACATCTGTACTACCTGTCTTGTTCCTGGTCAGATTGAACTCTTGTAGTCATGACTTTTCACATGAACTAAATTTCGGTCGAAATTCAGACAATAACTAGTAATTCGCTTACTTTGATGTTTTAGAAAACGATGTTTTGTAAGTTTTGAAGAAATTGTTTGTTCATCGACTTTTACTGTTCCTCTGATTAATATTAGTCGACGACCAAAGTCAAATTTCACATAAACGATCTCCTTAAACAATAGGCTCTCGCATCCATCTTATCATCAAACATTTTACCATTGTTTATTCATAAACAAAATAAAATTTGTTTCATACATCTCCACTCTCCGTATTTTCGTTGAGTTATGTATGAAAATTATAATTTTTGTTCTTATAAAATCATTCTCTTATTTGAATTCACTTTGACAGTGATCTAATTGGTGAATTTAATACAACTGTTAGTCGTTTGTTGAACAGTAATGAAAATGGAATTGAATTTCAGGTAATGTGAAACTTTTTAAATTGTTGCATATATATATATATATATATATATATATATATATATTCTATCCAATGTCCGTTGATATCATTCTACTTTTAAAGATAGATTTGCTCATAATTTAAATTACTGACTGGTTTTATTTACATCACCATCGAAAATCAAAAAGCCTTCGACAATTATTTCGTCCCAGTATATGCATCAACAATCTCTTCACATATCAAACTCAGGACGTCTAGCCGCCCAAGTAAACACCTAATCTCTAGATCAATGACCACGAATCCGATGATGATTAGTGGAGTCCAACTATATCAAGTGTAAGACAGTTATCCACAACAGCAATAATAGATAGTTGCTCAATATCACTAAACGACTGAAGTTAGATAAGTATATGATTGGATTTCAGATCATTGATCTGTGGGTTAACCTCTTATCATGAACCCGAAAGACCTGATCCTGGTCTCTGACGGTGTGGTCGTGGATACACACTGTCAAGTAGTCTAATAATAAGCCAAAATGTGTGTTTAGTGAGTGCTGTTTTCCAATCACCTAGTTAAGATTAGTCCGTTTCTGAAACTATGTAAATATAACCACCTCCAAAAATTTTCCTATACTAACAGAAGATATATAACTTGCTAGTTATTTTCACTTCTTATTCCATTAATCTATTGTTCATATAACAATTAATTACAAAATTAAGTAGAATGCATAACAAAACTTGTTCAGATTATATTTATGATGTGTTTTCTTTCAGTTACCTCATTATTTTTTTATCTGTTTCTATGCCTTTTTTCTCCTTCATCTGATCATAATGTAATCATCTTATTTTAGCAGTTTAAAGATCCCCATAGAATATTCAAAAATGAAGAATATTTGAGCGAACAACTTATTTTATTCACTTTTTAAAAATACATAGAATATAAGTACATTGAACCGATGAGTCCTTATTAAGATTGTAATAAGCATCGTAGGTATTACGTAACAAATATTACTAGAATAGTTTACTTATTAAATAAAATGGATTCATTTTGTGATCAAATACAATCCATAATGAGATGTTTAAAAATAGGAATCAATTCGTAACAAACCTTTTTTTCTAAATATAATTAAAAATTCCAATAATCTAGCTTCAATTGACTTATGATTTCAACTATATAAAAAAATTACTAAAAATCTTCACAAAAAACAACCCCATATCATATGCTCACTAGTGACTGGCTCCATGAGGTATTTACTGGAGTTCTAGTGAGAAGCAGTGATCAGTGAAGTTCAACCAGATCTGTTGGGAGATAGTAACTCACTGAAGACATTGGTGAATGGTTGCTCAATTTCGTGGATTGGCTGGAGTTAGACGTTAACATTGTTGAATGGCAGCTCAGTGGTCTAGAAGTTAAGCGCTCGTGCGCGAGACTGATAGGTCCCGGGTTCGAATCTCTCGAAACGGGATCGTTGATGCGCAATGCTGAGGAGTCCCAAAAATAGGACGAAACGGCCTTCCAGTGCTTTCAGGTTTTCCATGGTAGTCTAGCTTCAACTGACTCATGATTTCAACTATATATAAAAAATTACTAAAAATCTCCATACAAAAAAAGATAATCAATCAGAAAAAATATTCTCATGATACATAAAATAGATGAAATAGAAACACTTCATTGTTGTTCAGATCAGTAGTTTCGTATTCACTTCTATTCATAAATACGTTAGATTTAAATTGATATATTGAGATTATTCATTTTGTATCTATCAGATTATTTGTATTTTACTTATTTTCAACATTTATCTCTTGATTCTAACATAACTACTATAGTACTCACCATTCGTGAAAATATTTTGTTAGTTCTTTCTTCCTTTCTTATATATTATACAGCGTAGCAACTACTTAATTTTCAAATAATCACTTTGATTCTTAGTAATCCTCTTTCTTCCAATTACTCAATATTAGTTTATAATTGATATGTCACTATGTGGTTAGTACGTAACGCATCTACTCGATGAGTATTACTTCATTATTGCAAATCATATATATATATATATATATATATATATAT
>NW_017386025.1:2190943-2194779 GCF_000237925.1 Schistosoma mansoni | reverse complement strand
ACAGTACCCTCGCTTCAGTGACCGAGTGGATAACGCGTTTGAAGCGAGGGTACTGGGTTCGAGTCCCAGAGTGAACATCAACTCTGACATGCAGGTACATCCAGCTGACGAGTCCCGAATACGACGAAACACGCGTCCTGGATTCCACTGCTAGCCACTATCCATCTCTGCTTATCATCACATAGTTCTGATAATCTTCGTCTTCTTTATACACTACCAATAATTATCAAAGGGTCTAATTGCTTTTTTTATAAAAAAAGAACAATCCCTATATAACTTGACTCAGCCCAATTATTGAATGGATTATATATATACCAAAAAAAGTCGCTCATTCTACTTTATCCTTAGGATTCATCATCATAGAATCTAATAAGAAGTTTCTAGAAGATTATTTTCTTTATTATTTTATATTATCCAGTTTAATGAGACGTTTTTATTAAATTTACCGGTTCATTAACTTAACTAATCCATTAAAATGTATAAATAAATAAATTACTATTGTTTACAATCTTCAAAAAAAAGCAAAAAAAGTGTCACTAATTGCACATTACATTAATCAAAATAATAAGCTAGTCTAAATTAGATAACAATGAAACGAAATGGGCTTCTTTTTCACATTTGTTTTCTTAATTTCGCTTTCATTCGCCGTCAATACATTATTAGTATTATTCAATCTTTCATTTATTGTGTTCTTTGCGCTGAATTCTCCTTGATTAATTTCCTCATTATTATTATTGTTATTAGTTTAGTTAAGTTTTATGCAAAGAAATGCAAATTACTAAGTTATTTTTAACCTGTTTTGTCAAAGGAATACGGATAATAAACATGCATATATGAACCTTACGAGAAAAGATAAAGGCCAATTTGTGTTTTGAATAATCCTCTGTATAAGATATTGGTTAGAGGTAAGAGGTAAATGACCTGAATAACTTAGTGGAAACAGTTTTAACTGTGAAGATGCGGAATTGGTACTTCCAGGATGTATCAGTTCCCTTGAGATAATAGGTACACCTTGTTAACGATTGCTGAATAACAAAAAATTCAACAAAAAATTCATGTCTTGAGCATCATGTTAACTATTCCCAATAATGATCTTACACCTAAATATAGTGCACGCGATGTTGCCATATTTTGTACCAGCTATATATATATATATATATATATATATATATATATGCTAAAAAGACTGATCGAAATTCCGAACGAAATGATTCACAATGAGATCTTTTTTAATAATAACATAGAACATCACTAACTTCCACAAGTTAAATAATTATAAAATGGTTTATTTCCCCCTAAATAATTCATTTCACATTAGACTGTAGTCAAAAATTATTTGACATAATATTCAATTACCAATCGTTAAATACTTCACATGCACATGATTTATGAGTCAAAATGCATTTTACATTCAATATAACAATGATAGTAATAATCTTGTAATTGATAAGCTTGAAAACAGTTTATTTCTTCAGTCAATAAACTGATTAGTTTAATAATAGGCAGAATTAGTTATTGTATAGAGCAGAGGTTCTATTAAATTGTATTCAATTTATAATTAAGTTGGACAATAGCACCGTTGGATGTCAGTTCAGTTGTCTAAAGGTTAAGCGTTCTCGTGCGAAACCGAAAGTTCTGAGTTCGGGTACCATGAGCGTAATCGTGGATGCGCACTTCAGAGTGGTTCCATACTAGAACGAAACGGATGTCCAGTGCTTCTAGGCTTTCCATAATGGTCTAGCTTTAATTTACTGATGAACTCAACTATTAGATATTTTTTTAACAAGAATGTTAAAGAATTAGAACTCTTATACTTATCATCACTCCCTCATTATCCTTTCCTATGAAACATTATTACAATTAGAGATTTTAACTATTTAAATTTATATTACCTGATTAGTATTGTCATAACAACAAAGTAAATATTTTCACTATTTTTTGTATAATATTCATTTGGTCTTATTATGATAACTGTAAATTATCATCTAACAACTAAAAAGTGCCCGTTTTTTTAATCATCATTCAGAATGCTACATTGTATTGGTTAGTTAAATTTTGATTGATGTAAAATGTTAGTCTATAAGTAATTCCTAACAGTTACCATTTATTTATTTCCCTCCGGATATAACAAAATTACTCCTCTTTTTTAATATAATGTAAGAAATTTTAAACTACTTGCCAAAAACTATAAGTAATAAGTTATAATTACTACTCATTTCATTTGTTTTTAATTAACTCAAAGCAATTTCATCAATTCTCAAAGCTAATAAATAGATCAATATTTAAAGTTATCAATCTACAATATACTTTAATCAAAAGAAGTAATTAACTCTGATTGTATAATGTAATAATGAACTATATTTGATATTAGTAAGATATACATAATGACTAAGTAATATTTATAATTAGAAATGGCATGATAACAATGACTAATAACTCTATTGAAATTAATAGATTCCTTTATGAATTTTAAATTACTTTCTAGAGATTAAGTTTTCTATATTTATTTCATAACAAGATATTTATGAATTTAGAGGTGAACTTTCATTTAATTGATTCATGATCTGAACCATTAAGATTACTATAATATCCACAAAAACCCCTTCCGATAATAATCAACATATGCTCACTAATGATTGGCTCCATGAGATATTTCCTGGAGTTCTAGTGAGAAGCAGTGAGCAGTGGAGTTCAAACCACGTCTGTTGTGAGATAGTAACTCATTGAAGACATTGGTGGATGTGTTGCTCAATTTCGTGGATTGGTTGAAGTTAAACCATTGAATGCCGGTTCAGTGGTCTAGAGGTTAGGCGCTCCCGTGCAAAACTGATAGGCTCTGGGTTCGAATCTCGCGAGGAGAGATCGTTGATGCACACTGTTGAGGAGTACCACAATAGGACGAAACGACGGTCCAGTGCTTCCAGATTTTCCATAGTGATCTAGCTTCAATTGATTCATGATCTCAACTATTAAAACTACTATAATATCCACAAAAACCCCTTCTGATAATTATTAAACATTAAATATTGTTTAAAAGGGTTTTCATTATGAAATAGATTATAGTGTTGAAAAAATGTTATTTAAAAGTCAAAGTTATCAAATATATATTTACTTTAATAGTTGAATTTATAAGTCGATTAAAGCTAGACCACCACTGAAAAACTGGAAGCACTGAACATCTGTTTCTTCTTAACAGGGGACTACTCACCAGTGCTCACACACGAGCCTGCTCGCAGGACTTGAACTCAGGACCTTCGGTTTTGCCCGCGAACGCTTCACTTCTGGACCACTGAGCCGGCAATCAACGATGTTAGTGTCAAACTTCAACTATTCATTAGTATGAATTGATGATCATCAAATATTTAGACTATATGATATGTACTAAATTTGTATAATGCTTAGTTGAAATTTAATGATCCATATTTTTACTATGAAATCCATCACGATCCACAACAAATATTATGTATAAAATAATATCTACATCTAAAAACGGCGAAACTTCATTATTCATAGACTTTAACTCGCATCTCAATAAATCTTTATCGAAGTTACTCAATAATAAACATATAAATAATATTTTAGTAAATACTTTTACAAAGATATTTTAAACAGTTTAAAGATGGTAATGACACGAAATAAAATGAACTGGATTCTAAATACTGTTCAACACTTTCATACTTGAAGGAAAATAAACTGTTCTATAAGATCCAATTGTCAATAATTCTTCAGTGCATATATCATTTTGAGATGGTGGAGAAGATTTGTAGCTTAGGTGGGTGATTTTGATGGAGTTTTGTTCTCTGAATTGGATGGTTTGGTCGTGGAGCTTTCATCGT
>NW_017386025.1:2166324-2190743 GCF_000237925.1 Schistosoma mansoni | reverse complement strand
GACATCATCAGCACAAACTTCGGGACGATGAAAGCTCCACGACCAAACCATCCAGCTCAGAGTATATATCATTTTCTGACAAAATAAAAACTGCGTTTAATCTATACAACTACCTTCTCAAATAGTTTATTAACATGAGTATTCCATCAGATATCTAAACTAATGGATTTTGAACAAGTTATCTAATAAACAAAACTTCTTATTATAATCAACATGTATTTTCTTATTAAATAAATATTATTAAAATGGATTTCATTTTGGATAAATTATCTTATCCTATGATTATATATATATATATACATTTTGAATTTATTCAATGTTCCGTTCTTTTTGATTTCTATCTTTTCCCGCTAAATAGTTGATTAATATGCCGAAGAAAAAACGAAAAAAATGTTATCAGAATTCTGGTCTAGTAAGTTTATGTAATATTTTATTTTACACACACACACATACATACAATAATTGTGTTCATGTTAGGTTGGTTGATCTTCTGGCATGTAGCGCAAATTTTTATTTAACAAAAAAAAGAATGCAGGGCCCAGTAATTATTATATCAAAAACAAAATGTTAACAACTTTACTTTCCATTTAAAATATTGAGAGAGAAATGTAAATTGTTAGTTCAAAGTTACTTTTGTTGTGTTACCAAGTTCCAATCACCTGTGAAGTAAACGTACTGAAAAAATGAAAATACATAACTGGTGTTTAACGATGCTTAGTTTTTTTCATAGTTTGAATTACAAACTGATTTCAGTTAGACTGTGACTGAAAAGCTGGAACTACTTGACGAACATTTAGTCTTAGAATGGTACTCCTCAGAGTTGTTAACCCATGATGTTGCATCTGAAAATCGAACTCTGGATGTTTCGTTTCGCGCCTGAACGTCGAACTCCTAGACTACTGGTGTTCCCATTTTACTCATACGTTAAGTCTGAATTTCGAGGCAAATTAAACCGTTGTGCAACTATATGACCTTTTCCAGCGAATTAGTAATTCAATAAAAGTAAGCTTGTTTTGTATTATTAATAATAAGAGCTTGGATTACTCAGTTGCTAACATTCAGGACTGCATTTTAATCATATTTCCTTGACATATATTCATCCTGCTTGGAATACCTCAATATAGCCATTTTATGACAAGTTTTTAAAAAATATTGATCATAACGTCGTATTTGGAAGTCGTAAGCTAGATAGACATACATCTCAGTGTTTGTAATTGTCTCGAGACATTCCTAATAAGATCTAGACACATCAGAAAGTATCGATCAAAATTTGAACCTGAAAATTAACGAGATCATTCAAACCCTTTCTAATAATTATAAAAAGATCATACATATTGAACAAAACATCGGTTATCAGAACTTAGTGGCTCAATGGGTGAACAATTGCCGTTTGAAGCAAAAACCACTGGGTTCAAGTCCTAGTGTGAACATTAATATTAAGATATCAGTGCACTTCTATGTAGAGCCTCGACATAGGACAAAACACTCGTTCTAGATCCCAGCTCTAGCCATAATCTATCTATTCTATTGGCGCTATTTATTTCTTTTTGACACATATTGTGTTACATAATGTTCGCATAAAGTGATCCATGGATTAGAATTAAATAAATACCTGTCGCCTGTAAATTAAACTATACAGTAAATGACCTGAGAATTAAATGAACCATTACTTGGTACATCCTTCATTATTCATTACAATATATATATACACGTTTGCTTCCTTCTGAGCAAAAAGCACTTTCAAAAGTCTATATATGTTTTCATTCAATTACAAACTCCCTATGGAATAGATAAGAAAGATTTTAAGTTAACATTTCTTTTCATCATATATATTAATGGCAATAAAAAAACATATTCTCTATTTTCTTTTTTTATGATGGAAAAAAAAATTGAAAAATAAGATTTTTTCAAAATTTTAAGGTCATTTTAAGCTCCTTTTTTTGTTTGTAAGTCAACAAGAAAAAACCTCCCTTCTTTGTCCATCTATGTAACTAGTTCAACTTCACAAAAAAATCCACCCAAAAATAAAATTAGATAAAAAAAAAAGGAAACTTAATTATCACTTTTGATCGAAATTATAAAAAAGTAAAATTACACTTTCATTTTTCTCATAATAAAAGTCATATTACCATTATTATTATTTGTAATTGTTCTCTTTCTATATATATATATATATATATCACTTTTACACGCACCTACACCTATTTTCTCTTTTTTCTCTCTACCTACCTACCTACCTCCGACACTTTTAATTAACCTTAACATTAAAAAAAAAATAAACAATACGAAATACCTCTTCAAAATTCTATCCATTTGCAATTTGTATCATTTATTTTATTAGGTTTCAATATAAAGGTGATAACCACATAATTACCTTCATCGTGATATTCACCTTTAATGTATATATGTGGTCATATGAGTAACGCCTTTGCAATTTTTTCTAACCTTATCTGATAGTACATACAAAAATAGATTACTTTGGTAAAAAAAAATATTATCAAATCATCAGGCAAACTGTTGCTGTTTACTTAAACTGTAAAACAAATTTCTATATTGATAACTGAATTTAAAAATGACATTGTGGATTGTCTACCATGATGATTTTATTGTTATAGATAACCATTCTTTATAATATACATATAGTTATTAGATTTTATGAGCTAGGTGGATTAATTATGAAGCTTTTAGTGTTGTTTGAACGACATTATAGGTGCTTACTTGATGTAGAGTTAAGTATTGTAGTTCAACAAAATCTACAAAGATAACTAGTAATAAGTTTAATCACCAGAATAAAACTATTTTAACGGTCGTGATTTAACTAAAAACTTAACTTCTACATGAAGTAAGACGTGATGGTGTTGTCCAGAACAACGATGAAAACTCCACAGATAAAACATCTGGCTCACGAAACTCAATAACATTAAAAACATCCAGCTGTATGTTACAAATCTTCATCATCGTATGTATATACATGGACTGAGATTGTATTTCGTCATTGACCAATACCAATTAAAGTGGTCTATCGGTTAAGTGCTCTGGCGCAAGACTGTAAGGTTCTGGGTTCGAATCTCGCAAGGCGGGATCGTGGATGCGCACTGCTGAGGAGTTCCATAATAGGACGAAACGGCCGTCCAGTGCTTCCAGGTTTTCCATGGTGGTCTAGCTTCAATTGACTTATGATTTCAACTATGAAAATTAAAGAAACAATGAAAATCAGGGAACATGTAACAAATGTTTTGTTTGATTGAAGAATTCATCAATCTTTTAATGAAAGTCATTGTTATCGTGGTTTAATCTTCGTCAATAATTATTTTGTTTATCGTTTTATTTTTTTTTCGATTAGCTTACTGTAAAATTATATTTTGCTCAATCAAAATTTTCATTTCTCGATTATATATTTGGCGGGTAAGTTAACTCATTTTTAAACAGGATATATCAATGTGTAGAATAATTTTGTGGCAATTTTTTCTAATTCAATCTATCTGAAAAGTCAATGTGTAATAGACTCAATAAAAAACACTATATCAGCAGGGGGTTTTTGTGGATATTACAGTAATTTTAATAGTTGAGATCATGAGTCAGTTGAAGCTAGACGACCATGGAAAACCTGGAAGCACTGGACGGCCGGTTCGTCCTGTTGTGGTTTAGCTTTAATTGACACATGATCTCAGATATTAAGAGAGAACTATACTTGTGTATTATATTTTAAATTTTTATAAACTATTATCGATGTAAATTTCAATAACATTTGTCCTGTAAATTATATCATTATCTAAAAGCATTACCTACAAACTAATCTGTAGTGTCGGTTACTACGTTAAGCTCAGATAGCTCATTCCAGCTTCTGGACAGGTCAATTTATTCAGCCTTCTTTGTCGTAATCAGAAACATTACCACTGAGTTATTCTGATTACCTAAATATTGAATTTAATTGTAACCTAACAATTTTCCCATATCATTCATTCATTTATTTTCCATATACATATACACTTTATTTTCACAGGTTATCTTAATCTTTATTGAACATGATGACTGACATATTAAACTAATAACATAAGACGTAATCCACGGTTTTTTTTCCATTTCTGTTTATATGTCTAAAGATATGTACAGATATATATCGCTTGTTTGTTTAATCTTTTAGTCAGTATAATCAGTATATTTATTCAGATGACCTCATTATATGAATGAATATCTTATTCTATGTATCCGGTTATTTCCTGTTTTTATCGGTATATACAAACATTATCATTACCCTGATTCTTATCTAAAAGGCATTAGTATTATTATTATTATTATCAATTTCTAGATGTGTATGTATATTTATTTATAAGGTAATCAACTTATCGTTTTGTCATTATATTACTTAAAATATGATTTAGTAAACTTATCTAGGAGGATTATTCTAATAAATCATATTAATCAATATTCATTATTTGTCAATCTTCTCATTTGTTATTTATTTCAGTTGATATGTGTACGGACAACAACAACAAAAAAAATGTTGTTTATTTCTTATAGATGATAATCAATGAGCTGGTTAATATTTTATAATATAATTTGATAGTCAGAAGGGGTTTTGTGGAGATTTCAGTACTTTTCATAGTTCAAATCATAAGTCAATTGAAGCTAGACCATCATGGAAAACCTGGAAGCAGTGGACGGCCGTTTCGTTCTATTATGGGACTCCTCAGCAGTGCGCATCCACGATCCCGCCCAGATAGATTCGAACCCAGGATCTAGCAGTCTCGCGCCAGAGCACTTAACCGATAGACCGAGACTGGTAGATCCTGGGTTCAAGTCCCACAAGGCGGGATCGTGGATGCGCACTGCCGAGGAGTCCCATAATAAGACGAAACAGCCGTCCAGTGCTTCCAGGTTTCCCATGGTGGTCTAGCTTCAATTGACACATGATTTCAACTATGAAGAATAATTTGATAGATTTGTACTCATATTGAATAATGGTTAAGTGTAAAATGTAGGAAGAATATTTCAACCTATTCGGGGGATTCGTCACTTACATCAATCTGCATTTCGTTGTTAGTGTTCACAGTTAAGTGAAAAGTACTGCATTCAAATCTCATTATGAATATCACCACTACTATGTAAGTGCATTCAGCTGATCTGTGACAAAATAGAGCAAAACGCTGATCCAAAATTTCATTTTTAACCACTTTCCAGCTTTACTAAAAGCTTGTAACTAAATGATAATATCTATACAATCTGTGCAAGATAATCATATACCACTAGAAATTGACTAATTCCAGTTTTTAACATTAATAAAACGAAAATACAAATCCATAAAAAAACGCAAGCTAATCGGAAACCATGATGTACTGAATGAAAGAAACTGATGTATTGAAAGTGATATTCATGTAGAAATGTGAAGTGCTTCCTTTTAAAATAACATTCAATTGGTACTTTTTTCAAGTTATTTTCTTTACGATGTTGTCATTTAATCATGCGTATTTTTTAAAATAAATATTAAGATTGTTAAGCTAGAAATAACTATAGCAAGCAAACTTTATTTTAAAATACCCTCAAAACTTTCTCATTGGATTACAACAAATGAATTTGTATTAAATTACCCTTTTTTCACTTTAATCACTTTTACTACTTAAATAATTAACTAAATTATGTCAAGTAAAATATGAAAAAAATGTTTATAGAATTAGTGTAAATGTGTGTCTGTAAGTGTAGTAGTATACTAATTGGAATGCTTTGAAAATAGATCGCCTCAAGGGGAGAATAAATGTCCGAATCTGGTTTTATTTAATTTAAACAATTAAGGTAGATCGGTGTTAAATAGGAAACATTTTTAGCTAATTAGATCCATTGGGATTTTATCTAACTTTGTATGTTACATTTTTGTAAACTTTTAGAACGTATACAAAAACTGATGACAATAATTAATAACAATTTTCCCATTGATGGTTAGGATTGCAATAAGGGTAACAACATAGAAAATCTTATCCGTGATCAATGAAGCTAATCCGTGTCAGGTAGAGACAGGTATCCACTTCAGACAATAGAATATTATCGTACAATATCGTGTATTGGTTGAAGTTAGGCATTAACACCGTTGGATGTTGGCTCAGGGGTCTGGAAGTTGAGTGTTCGCTCACGAGACCGAGGGTCCTGGGTTCGAATTATGCGTGCGGGATCGTAGATGTGCACTGTTGAGGAGTCTCAAACCAGGACTAAATGTTTGTCCAGTGTTATCAGACCCTCCATGGTGATCTAACACTGGTCGATTCATGATTTCAATCGTAAACTTAACAATCTTCACAACCTCATACTGATATTCCTATACTTTAAAGCAATTACAGGAAATAAAACGTTCTTAGTCACAATAACGATAAGATTAATAACTAAATGGGTAGATTATTTGGATTGAAAACTTTTCAGCAACGGTTAACATCATCGACCACAAGTGTGGATGGGAGGGACCACAATCTAGTTAGATCATGAGGGTCATTATCTTAAATTCAACTTGATTGAATTCATCACCTAATAAAGAATGCTGTGACGACTTTGAAAAGTCCCTCCGTGAAGCTTATTATCATTGATACAATACTTAACAGTAATGAATGACTACAAACATTCATTAGTAGTAAACAAGAATGGCAAAATACAGATTTTCAAAACACTGTTTATCACTAATGAATGCCTAGGATTTTGAAACATTTCAGCGTCTTTTTTCTCGGGAGAGACCCTATCCCTGAGCAATACGTTATAATTTAGAACGGTGGCTTCATTTGATTCAACTGTTTATAATTTCTATTGAAAATTTCGTCCCCATATACTTCACTTTATACTTTAGCAAATCATTATTTGTTGTTCTTGCAGTGGTAATAACATTTAGCTGGATTTGTTTTGAAATATTCTAGTTGTCGATTAGAATTTGCTCCCAAAATCTGGAGGCTCAGTTGAAACTGTTTTTTTAAGTAATAATTACTCAGTATTCTATGTTTATACCAATGTACCTGCTAATCACTTATTTTCTCTGTCTGAAAGTTGAAAACTATGAGTTGTCTACTGTAAAGTAAACTGTTGAATGTTATATTCACTTAGTATTGTTTGTTTGAATCTTCCCATTGATATTTAGGACTGCAACTGGTCATTCTCTAATTGGCATATGTGCGTAATGTGCGTATTACCTCGATATAGCCTTAATTCACAACTATGAGATGCAGGTGCATCCAGCTGACGAGTCTCAAATAGGACGAAACGCGCGTCCTGGATTCCGCTGCTAGCCACTATCCATCGTTGCTTACAATATTAAGTGCTATATTTCAAATGATGGTTAATTAGTATAAATAGAAACCATGACAGAAATAGTTATACACTGTTCTACAATATGAATCGATAAACTCCACAGTGTAACTGATTATAAAGAATGTAAAACATTAGATCTTTTTTATCCCATATAAACATAATACACATAGTTCCCGTTGTTATCTTGAAGTGAGCAAGAATAAACACTTGACCAGAATAACATGAATTCATTTGATTTGATCAGATTCTTGTCATTAGCTTGCAGTTGATAATTTTTGGAATCATACACATAAGTCAATATATTTATATAAGTACAGTTGATGAGAAATTAGTTTGGTTCATCATAATGAAGCAAAAATTCATACACAGTAAGTAAGAATGCTTTTTAATGCTTCTAAATGAATACAATGTGCAAGGGAGGATCCTTGAACATCAGAATACTGAATAAAGACTAAAAACCTAAAAAATTAGTTGATTACATAATAGCTAAGCATAAATTAATGATAATTTAGCATAATACGAATTGAGTGAGATCAATCCGTTAAAGATACAATTATAAATTTGAAAGACTTAAAAATAATCCCATCAAAATAAAATGAGTTCGTGTTATTCTGCTCAAATCCTCAAAATGCTTAATCGTTAAAGAAAAACGTGACATTTCATAGATACATATTATGTAAAACTGAATTGAATTTCCAAATATACATATTAACTTCTTGCACATTGCTCTCTGTCTCTCTTTTTCTCTTTCTATCTTTCACTTACTTGGTTGTTATTACTTTACCACTTCTTTGTTCTTTGTTATTTTGTTTCTTTAGTCTAAGCATAAATGTAGTTGTAGCTGTCGATATGTCAACTCATGCTTCAATGAATTCAATAACAAATACACCTAGTCAACAAATAGAATTATCTCAATCACATACAGAATATGAAGTTGCTATACAAGCTGTGATGGAAATACTTCAAGAATATGACAGGTAAGAGTATTCAACAAAAATTATTATCACTATTATTATTTTCAATTTTTGTTTTATATATTCTGTTATGAAATAAGCTGGAATCAAGACGTGGTTTTACAGTATTAAAGACACTTTTTTATCAATCGACAAGGAATTTGAAATTTTACTACCTATTTTCTTTCCTCTTCCAAACTTATTTAGTAATGAGATGTCTTATTCACTGTTTTGGATTAAACAGAAACATATGAGCCCAGAATTATTACACTATTATTCGGAGCAATGCTGATAGTTTCATTGACAACCATTATACTATTGCTTGCCATATCCTTTCAGAGGTCTTAATTGTTGTAGAATACACTCTCTAAGGATGAAATCTTAGTAGAATTTCCTCAAAACATTTATTAAAGAACATTAATGATGAACCATGCAATACTCTTGAATCTTGATCATTTCGTTTTAAAATACAATTAGTAAAAAATATGGTTTTCAACAAGTATCTCGATGTATGCCAACGGATATCAAGAACCTATATTAATAGTTTAGTGTTTGGGTGAACTAAAGTAAGCTTCCGCATTATTTAATACTAGAAAGTCATTTATTAATGCTTAGTTGAATTACATTCCAAAAAGCAAATAGTACGAAGGGAATAAATTCAGTACTACACTAATTGACACTTCTACACCAGTGAAATCATACATTTTGATGTGTCAAGTATACGTTATAAAATAAGCTGATCAGACAATATTATGGCACATCATTCACATGAATGAATTTAAAAATCGCATCATACTATTTAACAGATAATTGTAATCTTTTATATTCACAAATAAATTCATATAAATTTGGACAAAAATTTAAATTAAAAGTTAACCAGAATCTATATTAATGTAGCCATAGAGACAACGAATTATTTTTTCTGATTAGCGTACTTTTGGCGAGTTAGTTTTCTACGGGATGGGGTCGCTAACCCCATTCCCAACCCTCCTCCTTACCCGGGCTTGGGACCAGCAGTAACTCTAGAAGAGTTACAGGCGGAGGATTGACAAAACAAGGGCAGCATTTCTGCAATTGAAGAACATATGAAACTCAAAACAACTGTCAACTAATATCAAAGTGAGAATCTTCAATACGAACGTCAAGACAGTCCTGCTGTACGGAGCTGAAACTTGGAGAACTACTACATCCATCGTCAAGAAGGTACAAGTATTTATAAACAGTTGTCTACGCAAAATACTCAACATTCACTGGCCGGATACTATCAGCAACAGCATTTTATGGGAGAAGACAAACCAGCTTTCAGCTGAAGAGGAAATTAGGAAAAGACGTTGGAAGTGGATCGGACATACATTAGGGAAATCACCAAACTGCATCATGAGGCAAGGCCTAACTTGGAATCCGGAAGGAAAGCGGAAAGGAGAAAGGCCAAAAACACATTACGCTGAGAAAAAGAAGCAGATATGAAAAGGATGAATTTTAACTGGAAAGAACTGGAAAGGATTACGCAGTACAGGGTTGGATGGAGAATACTAGTGTGCGGCCTATACTCTTCCACGAGTAGTAACAGGCGTAAGTAAGTAAGAGAAAATGAATTATCATTTAAAAACTCCGTTAACTAAGCTGTAACATCATTTTAACTACAAGTCATCAATTTATAAATTGAAATATATCACTTGTGCTACAAAAATAACTATGATAAGAGTTAAAAACATATTTTTATTTAGTGGTTATTCATGAGTTGTAACTACAATAATTATATCATTTTCAAATGAATTTCGTCAATTTCCAAGCTAATTTACATAGTCAATATCATGACAATTAAATAGTCACTTTCTGTTGATACCTAAAAGATAACTTATCATAACTTATCAAAATTTAAACTTCACCCCATTGCACAAGCCAGTGGCTATCAGGACTCAGTGGCCGAGTGGATAACGCGATGGCGTTTGAAGCGAAAGATACTGGGTTCGAGTCCCAGAGTGAACACCAACTCTGACATGCAGATACATCCAGCTGACGAGTCTCAAATAGGATGAAACGCGCGTCCTGGATTCCACTGCTAGCCACTATCCATCTTTGCTTATAATGCTTGTGAATTAAGGCAATATCAAGGCAATACGTGCAGTATGCACATATGCCAATAAGAGACTGACCAGTTGCAGTCCTAAGCATGAATGGTAAGATTCAAACAAAACAATATTAAGTGACTTTATAACTATAGTTAAAACTATAATCCTTTTAATAGTTACATTTCAAATTTAATCACAATGAAAATATACCTTCTCAATGTGAATTCATTTATACGAATAATATTTGTTGAATTACTGAAATTTAGATTTTTTCCCTTTGAATAGGAAGACTAAGTGTACCCAACCCTACAAAAATATCTACGTCTATCGAAAAAAGTGCTCTAAATAGCCAGCTTAAGAACTGATACTTGTTACCAGGAGCTGTGGTTCGTAAAACACATAAAAGATGGTAATGCCAACGAAGAAAGATTTATTGCACACTAAAACTAGAATAATAATAATAATAATGTTTAAATACACTAATAATGATGAAATTAAACGAAAACAGCACATGACATAAATGAATCAATGACTTAATGTATGATCAAAATCTACTTTAAACTTCAACAACTGACAATTATGAATAATTTACTAAGTTATTTGTTTACTTCTTAAAATTAGATCAAATATTGTAGATCATTAAAGAAGAAGAAGAACTCAGCTTTCCGGTACATTCGATCTTCAATCGATCAAGATATTCTTGAATTCATGTTAAGAATTAGGTTGAAATGATCCATATATACATATATAATGTTTACGTTATATTTTCATGATAAATAATTTGTTTTCTTTTACAAAAAAAGTGATCAACTATTTCCTGCTTTTGGATTCGGTGCAAAAGTTTCATCAGGTGGTAAACTATCTCATAGATATCCATTAGTGAGTTCTGTAAACATTTTTTTAATGCTTTAATCAGATTATTGTAAATACATAAAAAAATGATTTAATTGATTACAATGACTTTATATTTAGTACAAGAATAATTTTTTGCTGGTTAGGGTTTTTTTTAGCGAGTTAGTTTTCTACGGGATGGGGTCGCTAACCCTATGCCCAACCCTCCTCCTTTACCCGGGCTTGAGACCGACAGTAGCTCTCGGAGTAGCTACAGGTGGAGTTATATTTAGTACAAATAAGTATGAAAAAGGTGATGACGATTAATGTTGAAAAATTCATAAACACTAAAATATATAATTGAAATTAATAGTTTCTAGGAGTGTTAGAATTCAGTTAGAATTAACTACATAGAGTATACAAATAATTATGATAATTATGATTACCCCTCATGGAAGAGAATAGGCGGCTTATCAACATTCTCCATTCAATTCTGTTCTGGCCAATCCTTCCCAGTTGTTTCTAGCTGCTATCCATACATTTCATATCTGCTTCCAATTCTTGACATAGTGTGTTCTTTGGTTTTCCTTTATTCCGTTTCCCGTCAGGACTCCACGTTAGCACTTGCCTCTTGATACAGTTTGGTTATTTTTTTAATGTATGTCTAATCCACTTCCATAGACTTTTCCTAATTTTCCCCTCAACTGGGACTGGTTTGTTCTCTCATATATATATATATATATATATATATATATATATATATATATATATATATATATATAGTCCTTTAAATACGTAAACTAAACTGTAATGATTTTTGTTGAACCTTGGAAATATTCTTACGAAATTTATAAAGTGTACAGAGTTTGTGAAAATTAATGAATTTTAGAGTTCACGTCACAAAATGGTTTGAATCAGCCAAACAGGGGAAAAGCAACAATTACTGAACAGTTGTTTCGTTTTAATTTGGGACTCCGCACCAGCGTGTATTTAAGAACCTGCTGTCTATCAAGTCTAAAACTTTCATGTTGAAAGATGAGATTTCGACCTTTGAATCACTGAGTGGGTATCATATGGTTTACATTTCTGGCTTCAATCAATTAGCAATATTGTACGGCAATCATCGGATGCCATTGGTGGGTAACCGCCTCAAGATTTTTGGACTCTACTAATTATAGCTTCTCACGGTAACTCCCCGATATAACGGATGATTTAAATTATTTTCTTCTTTCAGATATACTACGATAATACGTTAATACTATAATAAAGCTAATCAGGTTATATCACATGCAGGATTCCTGACCCAGAATAGAGAACCAGAGTATAAACTAAATAATACTTTATTCGACACATTCACAAATACAGTGAAACCGGAGTAGAAATCAATGAGAGGAAAGGAAATCCAATATTTAGTAGCCAGTAGGCTGTGTCTGTTTGTCCACGCTCAATAATTATTCATATTTTACCTCCACTACTACACATCACTCCTATTTCAAACTTCAGAAATTACGGTCCATTCTGCAGTAAAGTCGTGGATGCACACTAGCGATTAGGTTCATACGACAATGAAACAACTGCCCCTTATTTTCTGATTTTCAGTGATTGTCTAACTGAGAACCGTCCTTGGTCCAAACTATAAGGCTAACAGATTGTTGAGGGCCGTTTACACAAGAAATCATTATTCAGACGCTAAAGATTATTTATGATAATCCATGGATTATTAATAATGGTATTTCCAATCGACTCATTCGTTCCCATATATATAACGGTAATAAAATAAGTCTCAAATCATTACGGTTTTAAAACCTTCAAGTAAAAAGGATGATGGTGATAGAGATAGAATTTCATTCCAAATTTTATTTTCGAATATCCTTTGGGAAAATGAAAGTTGTAATTTTTTTCATTGTTATCTTAGCTTTTTTTCTTTGTTTTCTTTTGTGGCGATGGTGCTTGTTGATACATGCCATAAATAATTGTACTCAAGTATCGAAGTTTTTGTTCAATTTCCGATGAGGTCCATGCTAAATTATGTACACAAATCATACTTGTCGATGCAAACTAATTCACGGACAGTGCTCATCACAACTTTTATAATCATTATTGACAAATCTCTTCATAGTTAACATATTGAGGCTATTATTGTCACTTATTTCTTTAATATTTCTCTAATATTTGAACGAAGAATATTCTTTTCGATAAATTCTCTTCAGGTTCTACAATTATATATCCAAATTAATAATTATAAAATAATAATTAATTATTTCTTTCTTTAAATTTATCATATTTTTTAGCAGAAAACAAAATGTAGGATAGTTTTTTTGAATAAATTCAACACTAAACTACCCAGTCACTATATTTTTTAAGATTAAAAACTAAATGAATGTATGTTTATCATAGAAGATTTGTAAAGATCATTAAATTTTCATGATCTGTATTGCAGACTGATATTACACATGCAACTGTTGAAAACCGGAAAGCCTCGGAAAGCTGTTTCTTCCTAGTGTGGGACTCATCAGCAGTGCCCACTCTGACTCAAGGGGGATCGAACCCAGGACCCTCGGTCTTGTGGAGAGCGCCTAACCAATTTCTCAAACTCCTTGAATCTTAAAAGTCTTGAATTGTTGTATTCTAACTTGTTATAACTTGTGGCCGAGTGGATGCCTAGTTAACGTATGACGTGATAAGACCTCCAATCAGAGAGCAACGAATTATCGATTGGAACAGTGACACACGAAAACCGTACGAGCAGTCTAGAGTATGTATCGGTCCTGCTTCTGTCTAGCCCAGCCAGTTAAGTCCAGAACACCAATAACTGCCTTTGTGGTATGAATCATTATATTTCAAACATACTGAGTTTAAATACCAATCAAACTGACCACGTCGCACCAATAAACTAGAAAATAACATTTATACAAGATTCAGCCAAATGTTGCTGTGAATAGGGGTGATAGTAAATAATAGGCAGGGTATAATTCAGGAATGGTAAATCATATAACAATAGTTTATAGTTCAAAATAAAGCTTATAATAGGGGGATACGAATATGAATAGTTTAGTTATTTAGCGACTATACTATAAGAAATATATGCATAATATTGCTTCATAAATAGATCCCAAAGTTACCATTCATTATCCTTATTGGGGCATAACATAACTTGATGGAAAAACACTTTCACAACCACTGTGGCTCCGAGTGTATTTTTTTTAAGTTATAAGTGTAGACTGGAACTTAGTCTCACACTACAGTGACTTCCTGACGTTTTTAATGAGTTGTGAAATACGAACATAATCAAGTTGACACAAAGTAGTTGCTCACTGATAGAATCTATTAAGTATGGTATTATCTCATGGTGTGGACCACTGAATTTTAACTTAACAACTTGGCAACCCTATACTCCTTGTCTTCAATGGTGTTTTAGCTGGCCCCAGTCAGAGATCACCGGTTATCATATCTTACTTAGTTAAATACTCACTTATATACTACATAGTATGTTAACCAATTCTGCAAAATATTATATTATATACGAATAAAAGTACTAAAATTGATAGACTAGATGAGTCCAGATCAGTCATGCCCATGTTTGCATGAGCTAGCCTTTGACTAAATGGTACGTAAGAAATACAAGAGAATCCATTATTTTGGTCAAAGCAATATATGCAGTTTGTTAAGGTTTGGCATCAATATCTGGGGAATATATACATATATTATTACTTCATACAAAATATTAAGGTTAGATTACTTTAAATTAGGAATAAACTTAATAGAAAACTTGACAGACCCAAATGGAAATCACTTATTGCATTTAAATTGATGTCCTAGTGTGGTTAAGTACTCAGTTCTTAATAATAAGTTCATAGGTTGAAATCAAAGTTGAATAGTTACATCTTCACCTTTTCATATTTGGAACGTGATTTAAAGCTGAATTGAAAAAAAAATAGATGGATTTAGTAATATATAATTTGATAGAATAAACTTATCACTGAATAAACCCAAATGATCAATCAAGCACGCATAGATCTTTTGTATTCAAGTTTGATCCTTTAATACATTAAAGATTAATTAATATCATCTATTATGATTATCTATAACCGACTTGAAATAGTTTATTTCACATAAATAGTTACAATGTTCTAAATCTTCTTTTCCTCGATTATTCAATCATTCATTTCATAGAATGGAGATGTAAACAATTGTTATTGTAAAGGTATGGTAGGAGTACTTTCAGCCTATAGGCGTTGTTTAACTGACCTATATTCATCTGGTCCAATATTGTTTTCACCAATTATTCGAGAAGTTAGCGAGTAAGTGTTAACTATTATTTTAAATTATATCAAAGAAATAAATAAAACATTTTGAATGTAATACTGATAATTAAAATATCTGTGATGTGTGCTACTGATTTCAACAGATATAAGTAGTATGTATCATCAATCGAAAGTGAAATGCCTGGGAGCAGAAGGTTAAGAAGATCGAAGAAAAGAGAATGAGAACAAAGAATGATTGATGTGGAAACGAAAGAAAGTCTGAGATAATTAACTGACATATTGCAAATGAAATATTTATTATATTACCGACGACCTCACATAAGGACCTTTAGGACCTTTAGACTTTAAAGCAAGTACTTCACTTTCAAACCAGTGTATTACATGTCCAACCCCAACCAGTTTACTCCACTGAACACCCATCGTTCATCACTATTGTTACGTAACTGTCTCATACCTGTAAACAAGACTGAACTCCATTGATTACGGCTACTCACTACAACTTTGAGTATTACCTTTTAAAATTCGATAAAACGTTCGTTTTGGCAAACAATTTTATAAAAATATGCAAATCAAAGAATACTTACCTGATTAAAAAATATTTCTTAGTTTGATCTCTTTCTCAACATAATTGGAAAGAGAGGTTACAAAAAAACCCAATAGAAATCCTGTCCGAAATTCATATTTTATAATAAAAATAATTATAATGAACATATTTAAACTAACCCCCCCGATCGATTTTAAAATTACATATAAATACTAACTTACACTTTTGCATACATACTTAACTAGGGATTGGTATTTTTTTTTAAACATAACCAAAATGAATAGTTCATATTGACGAAATGTTATATCCCGACTACTGATAACCCTATTCTACATGTGCTTCAATTAGAATAATTGTCTGGGCTTGAACACTGTTAGTTATATACATATGAATGAAATATGTTTCAGACAATGAAGAGATAGAATGAGATAAAGAATTATAATTTCTTCAACCATATCATTGTTTTAATCTAAAACTTTACATCTTAGAATTGGCAACTCCGTTATTTTATATAATGAAGAAATTGACAAGAATATATGACCATTAAAATTATCTACCATAGTTTCAAAATACTATTTTATCCTTTTGTGCCAAATTTAAATATGAAAGAAACATGTGATGTAATAAAGTAACAAATAAGTGAATAAAAATCATTGCAAATAAATGGGGTTCAGATGAATAATATAAAATCATCTAAAGAGAAAATATATTACTACAAAAACATTAACAATTAACTTTGTCTTTGCCAATGTTATATTGTGTAGTTCTTGGCGGTAATCAAGTTTTAGATATCAAGTGACCATATAATTATTGCTTGAAGTGGTAAAACATTTTACTTGCCTCTAGTTACTCATTTTCCTCTTAAGCCCCCAAATGCCCTGGTACGGCCGAGAGTGGGGAGAGTCCGCTCTCCCTCTCCAAATGCTCTCACATGGCCACGCATATATAGCCTCTGCCAGGAAAGTCCTACTCACTGCCTTCTTGCACCAGGGTATTGTTTACGAAATTGAGAGGACGAAAAGCGAATGTCCGGCGCTTTAACCGGGTCGGTGGACACGGAAAGTCCACCTATGGGAGTTGGAAAACCCTCATTCCAAACCAGTGGTGTACATGGGCTCCAGTATCCTGAGGGAACAAATGGCGTATGAATCAATTATTTATCACCGGCTACCATGGGACTGCATCTCCTTACGATGCTCCACTGTCTTGCGGATCAGATCTTTAGGTCAAAGGCTCCGAGTGTGCCCCCCTAAGAAAACCACCTGCCTCAGTCTGGGTACCAGGGGAGTATGACAGCCCTCACACAAATCAAATGAGATTTGTGTGGCGCATATATATCTGGTGCCCCTTTGTATCAATATTTTTGTGTTCAAATAAAAAATAAATAAGTTAATCAAAGACAATCACTTTTATTAAATCAAATTTCTTCACGGTAACATCTATAACTTCAACACTGTATGATATCAGTTTGAATTGAACAAACAACATCACTTTCTTCAAAATTATCCAAAAGTACTAACTACTATGAAGAACTGGCGAGATTATAATTTATGGACGACCTTGAACGAATCTCGAGTGACCTTGAGAAATATTAGCCAATCAGTTGACAGTTAGTATAGAGTAAAAATATATTATACAACACCAAAGAATTAAAATGGATACACTACTTTTACATGGTCCAGGAACTTGTCAAGGTTAAAAAAAGGTTCAAAGGTTCAAAAATCGTAATGCATAAGGTAGAGGAACTCATCCATATGGCTCCATAATACTTTGTCTCTGGAGCCATGATAAGGTCACAAAAACTCTCTCAGCCTCAACCATATAGCTTCAATATTGTTTGTATGTACTCCGGTTGTGTAAGCTTGTCATTTTTATTACGCATATATCCCTACATTACTCATACCTCTGAATAGCCGAAGCTTCAGTAACATCCGCGAATATTGCAGCTAACAATACTGGTGCTTTTATTATATAGTTCGCAGCAATTATTATAATTTGCCTTAGTCTCAATCTGGATCGAGAGAGAAAAGTTCCTATTCTAGCAGACTTCCTCCCCTAACATAAATTACATCGAAAGATAACATCATCAGGGTAGTATGCACAAAGTCTACAAGTCAATTGATTACCGCAATTACAAATAAAGGAACTTCTTAGTAGTCCCAGTTATTGTAGCTGCTTAATTGTCACGTCTTCTCTAAAATCCTCTGTAAACCGATTGTACATGAGCATCAGGTGCTGAAATTGGCCCTGTGACCTTGAAATCCTTCAAACGCTTCTGATTGGCTCGTCCATAAATTATAATCTCGCCGAAAATCTTCGTTAAACAATAAAGTTTTGTAATTAAACTATCTCAAATTATCAAATATACATGTAATAAAAATAATTTTACTATTTCACTATTATCTTATATAAGAATTATTAATTGTTTTCTATCTTATAGAGCAGCTAAACGAAGTGAAGCAGCTGATAATTATTATGTTCTATTAATATTAACTAATGGTACTGTAGATGATTGGATTGAAACTAAAAAATCTGTCATTGAAGTAAGTTTGATTTAGTTTAACATAAAAAATCAATAAGTTAAGGTGAAATTTTACAGATTGATTGTTTACGGAATGCATTCATTTTGGTAACAATTAGAGAATTGTCAGAAAGGGGTTTTGTAAAGATTTTAGTAATTTTATATAGTTGATTTCATGAGGAATTGAAGCTAGACCACCATCGAAAACCTGGAAGCACTGGTCAGCTGTTTCTTCCTATTGTGGTGAATGTTTGCTCAATTTCGTGGATTGGTTGAAGTCAAACGTTAACACCGTTGGATGCCGGTCAGTTCAGTGGTCTAGAGGTTAGGCGTTCGCGCGCGAGACTGATTGGTCCTGGGTTTGAATCTCGCGAGGCGGGATCGTGGATGCGAACTGCTGAGGAGTCCCATAATAGGACGAAACGGCCTTCCAGTGCTTCCAGGTTTTCCATGGCAGTCTAGCTTCAATTGACTCATGATTTAAACTATATGAAATCAGAGAATTATTGAATATTAATTGGTTGCTTACATTCGATTGTTTATATATTGAAAAAACTGTTTATTTTTATGAGTGTAGTTGTTGAATTTTATCTTTACTTACGGAAGTAAATGAAATTAAAACATGAAATGAACAAAGATCAAAATAGATTATGGATAGTTATAAAATCCAAGAGACATGTTTCATCTAAGTTGGGCTCATCAGCCTGATTCACATGCATTCCAGTGTTTAAGTGACCCAGTATCTGACACCCATTTAAATCATATTATGATCGTTATTAAAATATACATATCGCCAATCATGTCATATAATTATCGACTTAACTCGCGTTAGTGAATAACGGAATTAAATAAGTCAAATAAGTGGATGAAGTTTGAATGGGTATATTTTATACAATCACTGATCTGAACACATGATCAGGGAGACGGAGCGAAGGAAGCGAGGAGGATAGAGCGAAGCGAAACGAACCGAGGAAGGTATTTTTTGCCAACTTGATTTAACCAAGTGTGAATCAATATTTATAGCTAGACCAAAATAAGTTACAAACATGTGATGAATAGAGTAAACAATACACGAACACACGACCATATAAAAACAGTATCAATAAGCGAATAAGTGACAAGGTCAAAATATAGCTTGTGGAGAATGAATAAATTGGCTTGTCCAGAAGCTGTAATAACCTATATGGGCTTGACATAGTGCCAGCCACTACAGTGTCAACGTTCACATTTTTACTGGAACCCAATACCTTTCGCTCCAAAAACTAACTCTCAAACCCAGCCGTCGAGTACCAAATGGAACAAAACTTTATCCTAGATCCTACTCCTAACTGTAATTCGTCTATTTCGTAAAACTTGTGACATAATACTTTTAGAAAAACAATCCACATAGGGTGCATAGATTCTACCAATGACCGATCAAAATTCTATCCTAAATATTAACAGCGAAATAATTCAAACATGTACTAATAATGATCTAAACTCTCATCATACATTATCGGTCGTTATTGTTTTTTATGCTGCACTGCATTTCTACGTATAATTTTATTGAGCTTGCTATTCCATGTGTTTATATCATACATTAAAAAATAAATTTAAAGGCTGAATCAGATGTATTTGTTTTCGTGAGAATACATGCAAATTTTATGGCAGAACTATGCGAAAAAACTCGAAAATATAACTTAATTAATTAGATAACTGATCGCAGCATAAAATCACAACTATTGCTATACAAATGTAAGAAAGATTTAGCCATTTTTCTTAGATGCATTTATAAATAAGCCAAAAACAAGATGGATTGATTAAAAACACTCTATCTACAGAAAGCGTATTTATAGATAAGGCATTATCCTAACTGCCACAGTCTTTTTTAGTTCCATAAGAAAGAGTGTTAATAAGGAATCAATTTACTAGGATCGACCGTATATACATAAAACGACACCACAGAATAGAAAGTCAAACTGTTAAAAGGATCATTGACACAGAATGAAGGACTGTCATAATTCATGTAACACCAAAAAACCATTTCATACTGGGACCTTTAATGCCTTTAGTACTTATCAAATATCTACTTCATCCTTCTGATCATTGATGAGTTTTATCATTTACCTGTTGGCTATTATACGAACTGTTCAAATTAAATCCATTATCTAATAAAAATATCCTTTCTAGAAAGCATTAAATGGTGTACACATATATACTACAAGTTTATCATGTTGTAAAACATTATCAAGTATTATAAGCAAAGATGGGTAGTGGCTAGCAGTGGAATCCAGGACGCTCGTTTCGTCCTATTTGAGACTCGTCAGCTGGATTCACCTACATCTCAGAGTTGATGTTCACTCTGGGACTCGAACCCAGTATCTTTCGCTTCAAACACCATCACGTTATCCACTTAGCTGCTGAGTCATGATAGCCATCTGCTTGTGCAATGGGGTGAAGTTTAAATTTATTTGTTATTGTTTATTTCAATCTTCCCATTAATGTTTAGGACTGCTAGCCACTTTGCTTATAATGCTTGTGAATTAAGGCTCTATCAAGGCAATACGCACAGTATGTACATATGGCTAATAAGAGACTGATCAATTGCAGTCCTAAATATCAATGGGAAGATTCAAACAAACAATACCAAATGAATTCATTATCAAGTATGATATTTAAATGAAACCGGTGAAATTCAACAATCTTTTTTCCTTTGTTAATTATGAATTATTAAAGTTAAATTTTCACTTAGAAACTTTATATCTACTTTTTTTATTTATTTATTTATGAAGACTTCATTTCTTCCCATATCTATCATTGTACTCGGTGTTGGTGGCGGAAAATTTTCAGGTAAATTTAGTATATTACTTTTTTAAAGTTATAAATAGTAGTAAATATGTAGCTCATGTTTGAATACAGTCTTTCTGCCAAACTAAAAATACCTTCTTAATAACTAGTAGAAATGTTATCTGGTTCCTAGGAGAAACGATTGATTTTTACAATTTAAATTTGGAGATCGATCGTATTTATAGGGTGAAAAATTTGTTAGAATTTCAAGTTGTCATGATGCAGTTTTTATCTGGTGATCTACAGTTTTCAGTAGTTCTGTTATCAGATAGTAATGATTATATCTTGAAAAGTGGATCATCTCTACGTACTGCTCATTTAAACATTGATTTTTTTAATCATACAACACATAATTCTTTAGGTATGAATTTTTGAGTCCATTTCTCTTCAGAATTTCTCAATAGTGACCAAATATTGATAAATTCAATAATAAGCTAGGATTTTCTATTTAAGTCCCTGAAAATGATATCAATTTGGCTAATATCTTTCTTCCACAATCATCGTAAATTCCTACAATATGCTTGCTGTATCAGTTTCCTGATGATAACAAACACCCTTTGCTGATAAGTACTAATGGGCGCAAAATTTCAACTATCTGCCTTTAACCATCTAAAATCTTTTGTAGCTTAACAAAATGCTGATATGGCTACCTGCTATCTTTTGCAGAAAAAACTGATTACTTACAAGGACTGATACAGCACGATGTAAGGAAGGCGTAATTACAGATTAAGGGTTCCTTATGCACTAACTACAAATCTTCAATTGATCAAAAGCTACAATGAGTTCAATGTCATTTTATTATCTCGTTAGCATTCGACCAAGGTATTTTATATGACAAATTCATATTTGATATCTTTCCTACATATTTATTATTCTATTGTTATTTGAATTAGAAATGGAAATTTTGGATCAAGATTTTGGTTTGTTGAAAGTTGGTCAAGAACAAGCTTGTAGAGATAATGTACAAGTAAGAAATCATTAAATAATGTACATTTATTTACATAAATTTCAAATGATATATCATTATTCATTCTCAAAATGAAAGTTACATTTTTTTCAAAGACTACTCAATACTACTATCAATGAATAATTAATCAGTAATAATGGATGTCAGAAGGGGTTTTTTGTGGAGATTTAGTATTTTCATAGTTGAAAGCGTGAGTCAATTGAAGCTAGGGAAAACCTGGAAGCACTGGACGGCCGTTTCGTATTATTGCTCTGGCGCGAGACTGGTAGGTCCTGAGTTCGAATCTTGCGAGGCGAGGTCATGGATGCGCACTGCTAAGGAGTCCCACAATAGGACGAAACGGCTGTCCAGTGCTTCCAGGTTTTCCCTGGTGGTCTAGCCTTAATTGACTATGAAAATAATGGATGTGTTTAGAAAATTTAAGCAAAATATTTTTATTATAGACTGGTTGATATTACTTTGAAGAAAATTTAACTGAAGCGAAATTAGATGAATTATTAATATGAATCAATGAGTAATGAATAGGAATCAATGTAAAAATAGATTATTTAATAACAGTCTCTCAGTAGTATATACAGTTGGTTTCACATATGGTCGAACACAGGATCATACTATGAAGCCTGAAGATCTTATGTCTGAAGTCACAAGTACTTATTACTGTCAAGTGTTAAACAGAGATAAGAAGGCTGTTTAGTACATTCTTTCATTAACTCTCCAGACGATATCACTTTGTGCTAAAAACCATCTTTAAACCTAATTAATTTTTATAAATCATCAAAGTAATCAATCAGTAAGTCAATTTAAAAACTTGACACTGATGAGAATTAAAAGCCTTGATTGACCAGGCTGACAAAGTAGGAGACAACGTTAAATAGTTATAATCGACAATACAAGTCATTTCTATCATTTGCAATTGTTGAATTTCCTTCTAATAATTTGATAATAGAATGAGTACTCTGTGACTCTGATTCAACTTTGAAATCGGAAGAAGATAACTCCTACCAACTAAATAAGACTTTTATCCAAGCAAAGTTCTGACAGCAGCTAGCATAAAAATCCAAAAAGGGTGTTTTGTTCCATTTGAAACTCGTAAGCCGTATTTACCTACAAATTAGTGTAGATGTTCACTTCAAGGCTCTGACCCAATATCTTTCAATTCAAACGCCCAGTTAGTCATCTACTTAGATACCGATTCCAAATAAACACTGCCTTTTGAAACGGGGATGAATTTTTCTTTGAAGCTTTGCTTAAAAATATTTGTCAATTAATTGTAAGATCGAAGTGATCCATACAAAATGCACGTATACTAACTAAGATTGAACTATTTCAGTCCTTAATTTCAACAACGAATTAACACAGACACTTACAAATGAAATAAAATTCATAACCATTTCATAACGCAATGTTTATCTAGAATCGATATCTAAATAGATGACTAACTGAGCACTTGAAGAGAAAGATATTGAGTCAGAGCCTTCAATTGAACATCTACACTAACTTGTAGGTAAATCTAGTCGACGAATCTTTGAGGTTCATGTAAAATTCTACCAAAGCTTAAAAACCTCACACGTATCACCCAAACTAATTTTGTATTGATAAACTTCTAGTATCATAATCGTATAATTTCATCAATTGGAAACTGGAAATAATATCCATACAATAATTTTTTATTCTCTGAAGAAGTGACTTACACTGAGTTACGAAACGCCGGAAAATCTAATTTTTCTCCTCTTTTGGGATATTACAAATATATTAATTTATTTATAATATCTATACAGTTTAGATTCTCACTACAAAAAAATTCCTCCCAAATTACTGTATAGTGTTTATTAATTTTGATTAATTCTCAAGTAATTTTAGTTCATATGGCTGGATGATAAGTTCAATTATTTAATCACTAACCATTTGAGACTTTTATCCATTTAATTTCTTTTATCCGATTAGATAATATGTCATCCGCATTCATATATCTTACCAACATGTTGTTCAATTTGCAATATATGTAAACTTATATATAGTTGAAATCATGAGTCAATTGAAGCTAGACCACCGTGGAAAACCTGGAAACACTGGATGACCATTTCGTCCTACTGTAGATGCGCACTGCTGAGGAGTCCCACAATAGAACGAAACGGCCGTCCAGTGCTTCCAGGTTTTCCATA
>NW_017386025.1:2058565-2166124 GCF_000237925.1 Schistosoma mansoni | reverse complement strand
TTGAAAGAATCATTTAATAATGACTTTTCTGATTATTTATTGATTTACTCTTTTTTTTTAAATTTTTTTCTTATCTGATATATATTATTTTTATAATTATTATTATTAGTTTGTACAAATGAGACGATTTTTACGATTAGCAGCTGATGGATCAGATAGTATACGTTGGAGTAAAGTAGCATTAGCTAAAGAAGTATTAGCTGAACTACCTTCACAAGTAAGTTATTTAAATATTTTTATCTTTTATATTTATATACATTAATTAGTTTAAAAAGAAAGATAAGGATTATATTTATTTTTGTAGGATTTTGTAGTTTTTTTTATTATTGATACTTAAGAGCGTGACTGATCAGTCTCTAGTGGTATATACTCATCTTGATTAGGTTGTCTTGATATAGCGTTAAGTTATAGCTTTATCATGTGACTAACATTGGAATTCAGGACGTGAGTTTTGTTCTATATGAGATGTATCGGATAAATTTACACTTATTTTAGTATTGCTACTTACATTGAGACTTGAACCCAGTACCTTTCACTTAGAACATCAAACACACTATCGACTAAAAAACTAAGTCAAGATAGTCACTAACTTATTCAAAAGGTAGAAATTTGTATTTAAGAGTTTAAGTTACCTCATTAGCATATGTGCATCTTGTGAAAAATGCCTCTATATAGCTACTTTGTCACAACCAACTGATTTAAAGCCATACGAGCAGTAATTCAAGGTCATAACAATTACCTTACTAACTTGAATAAATGCATAAAGAAATTGTTTGTTCTGAAATAGAGTTCCGGTATCTGTGGTATTACATAGTTTGACAAACGTGCTTGAAATAAGCGATACTAAACTATAATATGTTAACCTATATCATTTAATTTGAATATATTTCAACAAATAACAAGTAAATACTTGTTCTGACATGCTTTACAAATAAAACAAAAATTGTAAGGAAATATTCTCATAACAGAGTAACATGAAACTTGATCATTTCAATGATAGTTAACAATTGGCTGAACAACAGTCAAATTATTTAAAAGTGTTTTTATAGTAGGCGGTTGTCCGAGTCTGTTATTAATATACAAATTTCCTATACCCAAACCCAACCACCTATTTCAGTTAGGAAATCAAGAGGGAGTAGGAGACTTTTATTGACTAAAAGTGAGTGGAGAACATATATAGAACTCATTCATGAATATATATTTATCTCCCTTAGAAAACTAAGTTGCATTTACAAACAATGGCGTATGGTTTTTCTCCTTACAAGGTGAAACCAAGTTTTGGCCGATAGCGCACGTCTGTCATTTGATATGTGTCTAGTTGAACGAACGTATCAGATATAAACTCACAATATCAAAAACACCACAATTCAATTATTTGATAATCATTAAAGTACATTTTCCTAAACAGCATAATACAAACTTTAACTTCAAACAACAAAAGAATGCTACTCTGATTATATAAAATAATGTATAGACGACTCCAAATTTGACCGTCTAACTATCAGTAACTTGTTATGGTTTCGGTTATTTGAACAATTTATAAAAGTAATATTCATCACAAATCGATGTCAACGAAAGAATCATGAAGAAATAAGAAGCATTTATTCAGTTATACAGTAAACTGCACACAAGACTGCATATACAACTTTTCGGTCTTATATATAATATATACGACTAATAAATCAATGAGTTAGAATCGAAAAGTTGACGAATCTACCGCAAATCTTCTTGCGTAAAGGTTCAACGATATAGACCAAACTTTTATAGATGCTTAAAAGACTCCTAATCCAGTATTTTACAAGTCTTAATATTTTTTATTGATCAATTTTTCCACAAAAACATGTATTTATAAGCTGGTACCATTTTTGTCATGGACCATATAATAATTTCAATATGCATTTTGAACTACTGAGTAGATTATCAATAGGCAAAATCCAAAAGCTAAATATAAAAAGACGCTGGGTTAACATCCATTTTAAATTGGCGGTGAAAGATTTGGCGCTTGCTTCTAAACTCCAAAGTTCTGGGTCCAGTCTCTGATGAGGGTATAGATATGCACTACTGAGAATTTTAACTCTAGAATAAAACGGTCGTTTATTCGGACAATGTTTTCTGATTTGTGTTGCTCAATAAAATCTACTGCATTCAGACATCGAGTGCATGTACTGATCACCGAATGAAATGTCAATCCTCACTCTTAACATTAGTTTGTCAGCCACGAACTCCAGTTCCATAACTAATTCAGGTGAATTGGTCGTGTATCCAATATTCCATTGCTTGGCATTAACCAAAAAAACAAAGGACTATTGCTTTAACCCAGTAGCTTCCAGAGTCAGTTTCTGACTTGAATACAAATGTATTGAATATATTAATTTGCTTATAGGGAACTTTCACGTCACATTTACACTCATTCTAACAGATGTCGTACGATCTGAAACAATATAGGAAATAATATTAATATACAGTCTTTTTACATTAATAGATAACTGATTGCTTGAAAATATTTACAAATTGTGTTCTTACCAGTAACTAGCTACGATGGGACAATGCAACAATGTTTATGAAAGATTCAACCAGAGTTTCAACCTGGGTTCTCGAGATCTCTTCTTGAGTGAATAACCTTAAGACCACTGAGTCGGCACTTAGTAGTTTGTATTTCCAAGTTCAACCAATTCGCTATACTGTGCAAACGTCATCTAATGTCATATACATATATAATCTTTTTTTTAGATTTTAGAATATTTAGACAAAAATCATCTTAGTCCACAACATCTTGTACCTAGACAAGCAGAAAAACTCAGTGATTTAACAAATCCTGATTGGTGGCGACGATTTACTCAACCATTATCTGAAAATCATCCTAATCCATCTGAAGATGAAAATGATGCTTTACAACGTTTACAATTAATTGATAAAGATAATCAACCAACAACATCATCATCAAATTCACCAATTAGTTCAACATCTTCTGATCAATATTATTGTAAATCTGGACAAATATTTAATTTATCTGATAATAATAATAATTCTACATTAAATGAAATGAAAAGTTATTCTATGAATCAATCATCACCTAAAAAAACTCAAATACCATTATATCGTCAAATGTCATTAGGTACAACAAAATTAACAGAGAATTATCCAACTAAAACACGTTTTCGACGATTACCAAGTGGTTTAGATACAAATATTAATACAAATCGAATTACATCAAATCGATCAAATAACAACAACATTGGTAATAATACTGGTAATAGTTCAAAATAAAGAAAAAAAATTTTCTTCTATTATAATAAATGAATAAGAGAAAGAAGAAAGAGAGATCATACAATGTAAAAAAAATATAATTTCTCTTCTTACTTTTTTTTGTTGCTAATCAACATCATTATAAAACAAAAATGAAAAATATTGATTGATTGATTGAAATGGGTTGTATTTTTTTCTATTTTTGTGAAAGAAAAAATAAATAAAGATAAACAGTACAATTAGATTAATAATAATAAATAAATAAATAAGCCTGACAGATAACATTTGTATGATAATGAACTCTTTAAAGTGCCTCATTGACATTTTTTTCTTTCATTTTGATAAACTAACTCATTAAACATATAGATGATAGTAATTTACTACTGATTAATTTAAAAGTAGATTAAGTAAAATTAACTTTACTTATCCCTAAGATCTTAAGTTGTAATATTTATTTCTACCTTTTTGTAACACAAATTCCTTCCTTTCGAACTAAATTTTCGACACATATATATAATATAATATGAATGTATTTTATATAAACTTATTATTTCATTCAATGTGTCAATGAGCAAGACAATTAATAAAGAATACTTTATATTGAATAGATAACTTAATGTATCTATCCATTAATGAAATCTACAAGGATTTTCACTGCTCCATACTACTAATACTACTACTGACGACGATGACAATGAAGAAGAGAGTTTACTCAAAATGACGAAACAGTTAATCACCGGAAATATAAACAATTATTCATTGGACATTAGAAATAAATTAATTTTCATATAAACTCAACATGAATAAATAAAAATAATACAAACAACTATTTCATTGTATAATGTTTAACAAAGAAAAACAAAACAAAAAAACGAAGAAAATTATCTTGTTTTGATTATATTCAGTAATTTGGCTGTTTGTTTGTTTTTCACGACTCCTTGTGAAATGTAAACAAACAAACAAACAAAATATATATAGATTGGTTTAATGTTTTGTAATTTTCACTTTGACTCTTTCTTCTGATATATAAGAGTTTTTTGGCTTATGGTTTACTCAATTGATTTTATTTTTTGTTTGTTTTTTTTTGACTTAAAATAAGTTAAATCTTTGTATGAAGTAAGAATTCATTTTGTTTTGTTGTACAAAGACAGAAAACTTATTTCAGAAATTATGTAAAAATAGATTGATTAGTGATTAGTAGTGAATTCTAGGAGTTTCATGTCATTCTATATAATATTAGTTATCTCAAATTTAGAGAAGGGGTTGTAGGTGATCGATAGGAAACTCTGAACCTAGGTTTTGTGCTATTTTGATACTCGTCAATATGGTGGGCTTTTAATTTTAAGAAAACTTATGTTCCTAATGTTCTTCATTAAGCCATGGAGTGAAGTTGGTTACTAACTTGTTCATCGTGTTTTTATCAATATCAGTAAGGGTTTGAATCACCCTATGGTTGGTATTTAAAACTAAATTTTGATTTTGATTAACACACTGTGGATATGAAATGCTTCTTGACTTTGTAGTGTTAGTTAGAACAAATGTTTAACTGAATTCTGTCTGATGAATAAACTGGTTACACAGATCAATACGGAACCCAGTCTCTCTAACTTTAGTATCAATGAACCAGAACCAAACTATAAACATGTTTTAAAATGATCTAATTTATAGGTTGTACCAGTAACAGATTAATTACTGGCAGAGTATTTTTGAAAACTAGATAGAGAGAAACAGTCATTTGGTCCTAATGTGAGACCTACCTACAACTTACAAACTGAACAAAACTCCGCACATATGTTTCAACTAAATTATAATAAACCGTCTACTGGAGATTTCTTCAAGATTTTCTTGAAGGTTAAATAGGAGTGCGTGACTGATGGAGTTAACAATTTCGGAAGTGAAATAATTGTCGTCAATGGTATTAGTTGATCGTCGAGCTATATCACAAACTGATAAAAGTTAGAAACCTACCATTGAATGACTACTGACTGACTCTAATGATATTCGCCAAAAAAAGTGAAGGTCCTGAGTTGAGTATTAGTACAAAATAGATGACTAATAATCTCTGATTTTCAACGATGCTCCAACTGGGATTAACATGTGACGAATAAAACCTACAGATATTAAAATTGTTCAGTTCTGAACAGTGTTCAAATATATATCTTTCAAGATATGACTTACCAACTTTTAACTTCCTACTTTCTGTATTAGCGAACGAGCCTAAATTTTGTTAAGGTGAATTTTTTTCGATGATATACTTCTTAAGGATATTTCTAATTCATGAACTCATGGAAGATTAAATAAAAGACCCCCACAACCTTTTAGAATCTATCAACATTTACTGAGGGAATAACTCCGACTTATTAGCATTATCCATTGTGTTTATTGAGTATCTATAAGATTATTCATCAAGTATAATTTTAGAACTGTTACTGTTGTGTAGCTTTCTCACTTATAATCTGAACTTTTTAGTTAAAATCGTTCGTATTAAATGCAAACACATAGAAGCAGTTTGCAGAATAAACTAGTATTAAGCAGTTTTTTGTTATAATCTTGAAACAGCGGTTCAGTACATGCCTATGGTAATTGCTAATTAGGGAATAATCGAGTTTATTCTAATGTGTACTATTTTTATGGAGGACTCGACAGAATAACAATCGACACTAGTTAATACAAGGTAGAGAAGATAAGGCTTTCAAGATGGATTTGTACTCTGAATAGACATGTAATATTGAAATGGAACAGCTTCTTTATTTTGTAAACCTAAAGACCTTGAAAAAAAAACTAACGGACTAAAAGTAATAACAACCTATTAGATAACAAAACAAGTTTATTGCGGAATTGTGAATAAAGTAAATGTTGTCGACATTGTACTTTATAAAAAAACTAACACATAATAGCAGAAAACTGTGTAATCTGAGCTCTTCTTAACATTTTCTTTTACTTAACAGTGAGTTTCGAATTAAAAAGTTAACAATATAAGCTCTCGAAATATATTTCTGTAAAAATATCAGCATACTTCTTAAAAATGTGGAACTCAGATTAAACAAACAACTCTTTAACATTAATCTTAAATAGTGTGATGTTGGTTGTACTTCGGAAAATTACTCATGTAGTCCATCTGGCAGCTCATAGGTGTATTGTCATAAATTTGAGAGGATTTCGACCTGATCTCACGGATAATATTCTGAAATTCTATTAAAGACCTGATATTGAGGTCAGTAAAAATTTCTAGTTCATATTTTAACATTAATATATTTCCTGAATGACACGACGTGAACAGTGTTTATCTGGTGAATTTTTTTATCCTAATAATCTATCAAGACTAATTTGATAGTGTAAATACATGTTACTCTACTCACAATACTGTGAGCGCGTCATATTACTTTGTACACTGCTAACGAGTCAATTATATTCTGATAGGCAAATTCCGAGATATTCCTATAAATGATCACGTATTTCCAACAGCTCAAAACATATCACATTCTTCAAACGCCTAGTTCGTATACTAACAAGCAGTTTATTATCCGATAAAAAGGCAACAGTAGGATTCGAAATGAAATTGCAATAGATTACAAACAGGGTCTTTTACCACCTTATCTACGAGTTGTAATTCATTCTTGCAGAATAATAGACTGAGTATAGAGTCAATTACATGAATGTTTCTCATTGTTTCAAATGTTCTGTTGTGGTATGTGCTACTGATGTCGACAGATATAAGTAGTATGTATCATCAATCGAAAGTGAAAGGACTGGTGGCAGAAAGTTGAGAAGATCGAAGAAAAGAGAATGAGAACAGAGAATGATTGGTGTGGAGACGAAAGAACAATGAAGTCTGGAACGATTGATTTACACTTTGCAAATGAAGTATTTACTTTTTCGTTCTCATATTTTACCAAGATATTCTGTAATATTGTCTTCAAATACATTTGATTGTCCCTACTTGTTTTCTCGTTCACTGCACTATCAACTTTAATAATCGTCTCTTTAACATATCATCCTACCTAATAATGCTATCTAGGACAAGTAAGTAATAAGTGATGATGAGTTCAACTATCATCTACGTTATATATACGGTTATATATATATATATATATAAGGGGAATCGTAACTGAAAATTAGTCATAGTAGAAAAAATCTTGCTTGGGTTTGCATAATACCGCATATTTTACATCTCACTATTTCATTCGTTTCTTCTGAACTAATTTTCCGTACACCGATAATGTTACAATTTGAAAAACTTAGCTTCTCATCTTCCAAGTTTTGTTCGTTATGCTGGTGTGAAATGTTACAAGTTAGACCAGATCCTATGTTGTTTACTAATGACTGACTGACTGCCTGCCTGATAGATAGCCAGAAAAACTACGTTCAAGTAATAGATACACTGTTTATTGTAAGGCAATTCAATGTGCATATCTTTTTATATGTACACTACAAATTGCAAGCTTTAGTAACCACTCACTGTTTACTATATGAGTTACTTGTCCATGTACACTAAACAGCTGACTTATTAAACAATAATTCGAGATTTTACAAACTAATCTATGAAATGCTTAGCAGTGAAGTTTGGCAATGTAACTCTAATAATAAGAAAGAATATAGATATACACAACTAACATAGAACTAATAAATATAATGCAAATAAACAACTGAACAATAATGATAGTGATAATTGTACGCTTCAAATCATCTATATATATACTTTAGGAATTAAGGCTGAAAAATCAGTACGTTTCAAAGATAAATGAATCTGCAGTCACATTAAAATCAGCTCAAAACGACATGATCTTAACAACATTTACTCTTTTCCCACTCAAACGTATACAATTAATTTTTTAGCTGATTTTGGTTGGCTATAACAGACATTAAAAAAGACAACGGAATGTGATTGTTTTATAAAGTTGATCCATAAAATTTATGTGAATAGGTCATAAGGTCGACTGAAATAAATATTGATTTATTTTTCGGAGAAAAAATGCACCATCTTCAAGGAAATTGACATCAACCTATAACTTTTTATGTCACTGACTGACATTAACTAAAGAATCTATTGGAAACCACATAGCACTGGACATTTTCTTTTGAGACTTCCCGATTATGAACACCGATGATCAAACATAGGATCTAGTCGAGTATATTTCAAGTATCAAGTCGAACATGATATCATAAGGCCATATGGTTGAAATTTCAACAATTTCTCTCTTACACTATATATATATATATATATATATAATAAAGTGTTTTTCGTTTTACTGTTTAATAACTAATGAACACCAGATAATGTTCTAACACACCTACTGTTATGGGGATAGTTTTTTGTCATAAGCTGGTATTTTTCCCGATGAACATTGGAAAATCCCAGAGCATCGAACAGTTGTTGTGTCCTAGTTCGAAACACCCACATTATATTCAATCAGTGACATATATTGTGGACTACATTTTGTGACAATCTGACACGAGTTGAAATTTAGACTGACTGAATTCTGTGCTGATCCAGAAACCTAAATGTGGTAGATTTTTTATAATCGTGATGTACACTGATGGGAGGTTTCGAGCTGTGCAGCACTCCCCGATTTTCAATAATTCTGCAATTGATATCAATTTGCTAAGGAAACTACATTCAAAGTTACAATAATCTCTTCACAAAGCAGACAAGTATTCACTGTATATCACAGATAAGAAGGAGAACTGATCTGTTCATTTTCTCTACCAATAATATTCCTTCCTTTTCGTTCTTAATTTTTTTATTCTTTTTATCTCCTATTATCGATTGATAAATGTGATCCAAGAACTGGAAGACCCATTTAGTTATCAACTGATAGCTTATCTTTTAAATACTTTGTAAACATCATTTTAAAAACGTGTAATCAAATTATACTATTTTATTACTTCATTAATGAACAACCTAATCCTAGTCAGATCGGATCCTGTAAGCTGAGAAGTTTGATCGTATTATGTTTGATAAAACTTATATAACTCATTTCTTTACGAAGTTCACGTTTATAATATTGTTGTCCAGAAAGATAACAAAAATACACTCAACTCAAAGAACACAATTTCACTAAAAATCATCTACCCGAGCTACAAATCATCCCCAGCACCTCATTTTAATCATTTAAATGAAAAAAAATTTTTAGATGAGTCTCATATTGTTGCTTTACCGTTTTTGTATACAATATATACAATACTGTAAAAATAAATGAATATTGAACAATCAAAGGAGACTGTTTCAAAATGAAAAAGATCCCGTTCAGAGACTTTCTAATTCTAGTTTGTTTTTTGGACTTCATTGAATATTATATATATATATATATATATATATATATATATATATATATATATATATATATGAATTATGTTGTACATGGTCTGTCACATTCTAATATTAACAGTCGATGAAATAATTGAGGTAAACTTGAATAACATTGAAGAATTTGTTTTTTATTAGGTCCATCAATGACAAATTTACGTATTAAATTCCCTTTATATATAAATAAACCTTTACTTATTAAAATTTTACAACCTGTTTTTATTTCTATACTATGTAATATATATTTCATTTTATGAAATATTGTTAAAAATTTAATTGTATCCAATTTTGTTTGATAAATAAACATGGTATAACGTAACCAACCAACTGGTAACAAGATGTCATCATTATTGTTATTACTATTATTATTATTCACTATGTTAACATTAGTATATATATTTGTTTTATTTAAATAATTCATCTTCATTTGCTTACCTTTCATTGATAATTGATTTACATCCATATTTGAATATATCTCATCTTCATTATATTGGAACCATTCTATAAAATTTAACATATTCGATTTTAAAACAGTAAATCCAAGTATAGATGTATTAATTAATGGCCAATAAGTTGATTTTAACTTTTTTAAATTATTCTGATTTTTAATAGTAGTAATATTAGTAGTATTAATAGTAGTAGTAGTAGTATGTTCAATTTTCTTATTTTTTATAGGAACAAAATAATTGATAAATTTATTTTGAATTATTGATAAATCATTATAATAATTAAAAAGAATTGAATTCCATCTTTTGAAAAGTAATGAATGACAATTGAAGTCTTTATCATTACTAACATCATTATCATCATTCAATATTGAATGAAAATTAAGCTTATTTGAGGAATCCTCATTATGTAATAAATCTTGTATATTATGATTTAACTCATGGTTATTTATTAGTAAAACACATTGATTCAATTCATTCAAATCGACAGTGAACATTGAATTTCTGGCATTAATATCATTATGAATATGATGATGAGTTTTATGCAATAATTTCAAATTAGTTGTTAAACAATTTATAAATTTATTATTTAAATAATAATTTGATTTTTTATGATTTGAAATGTTTAAACAATTTCCCATGAATTAAAAGTTTGTTTGTTTGCTTTCATAAATAAAAATTTTTCAAGGTTAAAATTTTTTGTTTTTAATGTGAATTAAAACAAAGTCTCTGTGTAGTGATATACAACTAACTATACAGATATATTATAATTACAAAATCGATTACTTTTTTAAAAAAATTCAAAAAAAAAAATCGATTTTATCGACCACTTTATAAGCTCCATATTGAACATATTGAATGAATGAATCATATAGTGAACAATATATATTAAATCAAAGAGAAGAAGTTAATAGACTTTCTATTAGTTATTCATTGAATAAAAATTCATTTGGTTAAGATGATTTATGTATCTTTTGAGTTGTTTGATTAATAGGTAGAAGTATATATTAAAGATTCCCATTGTGAAAATTAGAACAACATATGTATGTGAACAACTGTTTCCAATTAGATCGTCATAAGGCTTTACTCTAATATACATGAATATTAAAAACGATACGCAGTTCTATCTTGACACATCTAATTGATAGTGGTCAGAATGTAGTTAAATCGAAATCATTTCAAGTGATCTATCGTATACCTCTATCATTTCCCAACGGAGTTCATTTCCGTCTTCCTCATATAACAGAAGCCATAGGAATTTGTACATTTCACCCCAATTTATGTGTACAGAAGAGATTTGTAACCTCCCTATCCCTTCCATAGACGGAAATAACTTAACAAATGACATTATTATTATTATTTTAAAACTTTATTATAAATTTTGTTATAATTTGTTTGTAATTTTCCGCCTATTTCCGTTTGTATTCTTCACTATCTAATTATTTACATACTTCTTATTACGTAATGATCACTATTTTAAGTCTATTTACCCACGTTTGACCTCCCATTTTCACTGTTTAAATATTAATAAGAATTTTGTTATCGTAATTTAATATTCTTACTACTATCAGTACACCTATCTTCCCACTATCAACTCGTATTTTGCCTATTATGCTCGGAGAAGTATATATGTAAGTTTTATAACCACGTCTGTTGTGAGATAGGAACTCACTGAAGACAATTGGTGAACGGTTGCTCAACTTCGTGGATTGGTTGGAGTTAGACATTAACACCATGTGATGCCGGCTCAGTGGTTTATCGGTTAAGTGCTCTGGCGCAAGACTGGTAGGTCCTGGGTTCGAATCTCGCGAGGCGAGGTCATGGATGCGCACTGCTGAGGAGTCCCAAAATAGGACGAAACGGCCGTTTTCCCTAGTGGTCTAGCTTCAATTGACTGACGCTTTCAACTATGAAAATAATGAAATAAAATAATACAAAACTGGATTAAAGTAACATGAGGAAAAGAATTATTCTAGTGAATTTGAATTTTGACCAACAGTGGAGTCCGGAATGCAATATAAAGTATTGTTTAGGGCTCTTCTAATGAATATGTAGTGAATGAAAATGTCCAATGTAAAAAGCACAATGACTTAGTGAAATATGGAAATCATACATTAAATGCATTATTTGTACATTTTCTTTGTGTTATCCTTTAAATACTCCATTATTCCTCCGATTCTGTTGTTATTTTGATTGCACTCCGATTTCAATCTTGTTCTCTTCATTTTAATATTCTGTTACCAGGTATTCCACTTGCCATTAGCGCTAAACACTCCTTATATCTGTCAGCATAAATAGCGTACACCACAAATGTACCTGCCACATTCCAGTGTTCATATTCAAACAGGGAACACTTAAGACCTTTAATATATTTTTCAGTACCTATTATTCTGCAAAGGAGAGAGATTTGCAGCCCAGATAGATGTTTTTAGTGTCCTTGAGTTCACTGAGCTGGATAGTTTAATCACCGAGTTTCCATTTTCATTTTGGACAATATAATGAGCCCCCAAATGCCCTGGTACGGCCGAGAGTGGGGAGAGTCCACTCTCCCTCTCGAAATGCTCTCACATGGCCAGCGAATATATAGCCTCTGCCAGGGAAGTCCTACTCACTGCCTTCTCGTGGCACTACTGTTGTTTACGAAAGTGAGAGGACGAAAAGCGAATGTCCAGCGCTTTAACCGGGTTGGTGGACACGGAGGGTCCACCTAGGGGAGTTGGAAAACCCTGATTCCAAACCAATGGTGCACATGGGCTCCAGTATCCTGATGGAACGAATGGCGAACGAACCTGTTGTTGGTCAACGGCTACCATGGGACTGTATCTCCTCACGATGCTCCACTGCCTTGTGGATTAGATCTTTCGGTCAAAGGCTCCGGGTGTAGGCCCCTAAGAAAACCACCTGCTTCAGTTTGGGCACCTGGGCAGTATCACAGCCCTCAAGCAAATCGAATGAGATTTGTATGGCGCATATGTATCTGGTGCTTCCTTGTACCAATATTTATGTGTTTAAATAAATAAATAAAATGAGTGCCTTCGGTACAAATTAGACAACAACACTTAAAGTGTTCTGTTCTGAGTACGCCTTTGAGCTTTCGTAAATACTTTTATGCATTAATGTGGCACATCTATGGAGACCAGTTTTGTTTATTTGTATTAAGGTTATGATAAAGGTTGAATATTGAGATTTTCTCTAGTGACATATTATTATTTTAGACTCCAACTATTATTTTACTTATAACACTTACATTTTCGACATAATAGGTCACTAAAAAGAATGCTTTACACTGAATACAATGAGCTTTCATGGGGAAAAATAGAATGATTGATTATACAGTTAAGAAATAAATCGATAAGGATAGTATTTAATAAGAGGTACTGTTCATTTAAGGATGGCATCTGACAGAGATTTCTTTCAGTAAAAAGGACCATTTTTATTTTATGAAAAATTTAATAAATTACTGCGAAATACCATTGGTTTCTGTTCTAAAGCATATCGGAAATCACTGGTTTGTATAAATTTTGGAACTGTATCCAACATGAAGTAATGAACTGACAAAACTCCATTTCTATGTAGCTATTTCTTGTATCACGGTACCATTAAATAAACGAAATGCCTCTAGGGATTTTTTAACCCAGTTGCGACGTCGAAAAAAGATGTGAGATGTGGGAATCGCCTGGAAGGCATTCTCAAAATGTCCAAGCCACAAAGGCTAGTGCCACAAGATTTTGACAACAATTAAAATGTTATTACTGTATTTAAATACATGTTAGATTTTATTATCATTCTGTCCAAATTATCGACTCCAATATTAAAGTGATTCCAGAACAGTAAATCAATCTGTACTCATATTTACACATTGCATTTTAAGTTAAATTCGTCATACTAATATCCCTTTTCCATTCCCAATGATTATATGATCAATTAGCTTTGTTCACGTAGATTAATTGGTTGTATTCATTTCGACATGATTAATAATTTCATACTGACTTATATTAAAGGTCACCAAAAATATGTTAGCACAATTACAGTTTCCTGTCTGTAGCCGATACTTTCGCAGTCTAATTAGTATTTATATATGTCTATGTACACTGATATAAGTAATGACAAGTAATAAGGTTTAACTAACAAACTATTTGGATACGTAGGTAAGGGTGAAACACACTTTATTCAATGTAATGCTTCTCGTCTGTTTAATCGCCCAATTCTATTTAAAGTAGACACCTTGGATGTCGCTCGCAGAGATAGCAAAGGCTTTACGATTATGTCAACTAGCTAAGAGAGAGTAACATCAGTAACAGTAATACGAAGCATCCTAAATCACTTAATAAGTGTTTTAACGAACGAAGTTTAGACTGTTTCAATAAGATTGCAAGTGTCCCCTACCCAACCCTAATTAGTCAGTCAGAATATTTGGTAGTTTTCCACATAGTTACAATCGTAGTCATATTCGTAAGTAAACAATTCAATCAATTAGAATTAAATTCAAACCCCAGACACTAACTTTTGTCGCATTGATTTATGCCCGGCGATTATTTTATACTACTACCTGGGATTCGATAAAACATTGTGATCTGCTTTATGTAGGAGTAACTGTACTTAATGACTGAGGCTATCAGGACGTTTTCAATGTTCAACAAATATGAGGCATCCAAAAATTTTCGCGCACTTTTCTATCCTCAGTTTGCAGTTGTGGAGATTGCTGAATTTCATCGAAATCATGAACCGATTAATGTTGGACCACCATTAGAAACTTGCAAGTACTGGACGGCCGTTTTGTCCTCATATGGGACTCTCTAGAAATGGGCACACACGATACCCCACTAAAGACTCGAACCCAAAACCTTCGGTCTCGCACGAACGATTAAACCCTAGACCAATGAGCCGACATCCAACGGTGCTAATGTTAAACTTCAACTAATCCACGGAGACAATGGAAGATGGTCGCTAAACATGGTGAATTGATTGAAGTTACATATTAACACTGTTGGATGTCGGTTCAGTGGTCTAGAGTTTAGTCGTTTGCGCGTTACCAAGGATTGTGGGTTCGAATCACTTACTATCAAATAAAAAACTTATTACATATATTAGTTTGTGTACCGCACAAGATACGGAGCCTACATGGTCAGTATCCATGACATAATAATAAACTAAGGCTGAAAATCTTAAGCTGTATGACTCAACGTTGGTTACAGTGGCGAAGATACACTCACTCTTTGTCTTTATATGTTGAACTTGGTATTGCTTCATAACTTCAACATGTCCCATCTGCTTGAGTTGTTAACGTTTACCCCCCATTTTTCGTAGGCATTTAGTCCCATATGATATTGTTGTTAGAATTCAGATCATATAAATTGTAAAATGACAGCCAATCCTATTGATAATTACAAGATAATGCTTTATATACAAACCAGTCAGGTCATTGGCAGTCTAAATAGCACTTTATCCGAGATTCGAACCCAGAAACTCTCCAAAGACATGTTCAGCTTGAACACATGAAAATATCCATAGCCTTACAAGTGCTGTTACCAAATTCCGGTGGACGACTTTTAGAAGAACGACGATGTTATAATGGATATTTGACCATGAAAATGGCTCTTAACGCAGTCATAATAGTAGTTCATTAAAAAACGTTTTAATCAACGTCGTCGTCTCAGTCGACGCTACACGATCTAGTCTTGGTTTGTAATGCGTAGCTGATGCATATACAGAACACACATATATACATTTATACTTTACAATTCAGGGAGGGTTCAAAGTAAGCAACCGAACTATGATACCTACTTACTTAACCAACTGTCAGTCGTAGCTTTAGAAAGATTTGCTTCATTCGATATAGAATATTTACAACACGCAACCTATGTCTCTATCAAAACTGACCTCTAATGTCCACAAAGACTGATTCAATAAATATACAATGAACTAAACCATTTGATTGAGCCGTGAAAATTACTTTAATTAGAGTAAAAACTCATGTGTAAATCGTAGCCTTGCGATAACCAGCTACCACTAATCATCTAACAGACTAATACACACAGCACAAATATTATCACTTGCATAACTACTGGGCTCAGTAACCGTAATTCAATAATTCTTCTGCAAACAGCAAAGAATGATTGGTACAACCAAAAGTTATGCAGGATTAATCAACTCAAACCATCAGAATGTTACGAAAGAAAACTAAACATGGGATATTTGTTGGAATGCTTAATATGACGACCTTCGCTGAACATGGTTGACGATTATATACACACGCCTACATATACAATATCACTAAGCTCCTTAAACGGCGTTAATAAACATAACTTTAGATTCCTGCTAACTTGACGCAAGGTCAGGATCCGACAGTGACAACAGTATGCAAACACATAGCAGTTAGCGAAAAGAGGTTATTCACCCAGAAAAAAGGACTTTATTTCTCATTTAAATATTTTGCATTGATTGCGTTTGCCGTCTTCAGGTTTATACGTAAAATATTCATGTACAAGAGCTTTGGTACTTTCTGCATTATGATCCAATTTCTCCCAACTGTAAGACTCGTAATCTGTCTGCAAATCTTCGTCCAACTCGAAAATCAAACCAGTTCCTGCCCAAACCCAGATACCCTTAATTGTATTATTATTATCCTCGCCAAATATGCGCATGATACCGAACGCATACTTTGACATCCTGAAAGAAAAATGTAGTGATTCAGTAGAACATTAACTTAAAGTTTAAACGAATCTGAGGCACTACAAAAACACTAACAGACCCAATCATAGGTTAAAAAATGACCTCACATATTTATGAGAACGATCAAATAAAGTCGATGGCAAAAATAACATGTTTACGCCAACATAAAAACTTACTTCTCTGCTCGTTGGAAAAAGCCCTCAATCAAGTTACCCGTCATGAACATTAAAGTTAGCGAGTCAGAAAATAAGTAACTGCAGCTCCAGATAGAATAAGCTTCTGGGTCAAAATTGTCCCAGAAATATGAGACTGCCTCTTCTTTATCCATATTGCTGAACACTCTTTTGAATGCATCCATACCAAATTTTCCAAGAGGGAGACTTGCAAGCCGACTTTTGCTTGGTTTTGGGGGTTTTTCATCTTCGTTGGAATCTTTGGGCTTTTCCTTCTTAACAGGAGTTTCAGATTTCTGTTTTTCTTTCACCGCTACTTTTGGCTGATTGGTTTCATGGGACTTTTATTTTTAATATAGTAACTTTAGACCTACCTTTTTATGCAGCTCAGAGTACTTTTTGGCATCAAACTGAGCCGCCTTAACACAAAACGTAGACGGTCCAACGACATTCAAAACCTCTGGTTGGTTGGCAATGGTTGTATACCAGCGTACGACATGAGGATAAGATTTTCGATCATTTTCTTCATAAACATGAGTAAACAATGGATGCAAAGCTGTAAAGACGGTAATATCAGCTTGAGACAACCGATCACCAACAAGGAAAGTTCTAATTCAATCAACAGTAAAAATTAAACACCTACATCTTACTAAGTTGCTCATTCATAAACTTAAGCACAGATGAAATACAAGCCTTGGCTTTCTCTGTGTTTTGTTTATTAAACTGGGTAATACCAAGACAAGGATAAACCCAGGTAGCGACAGACGGCAGGATGTTGTTATCTGCATAATTGACCCACTGTGTGACGAAGTGTGTATTTTTACCGCCTACCAAATAAATGCTCCAAAACGAACCACCTACCTCTCAGCTGATCGGTTCCCAAACAACAGGCTATGGCATTCACATCGAAAAGGCATGTACCATCATCAGCTTCAAAAACCGGGACAGTTGCAGGAGGGAACTTTTCCAAGAACTTTTTATCCTTATCAGTCACACCAGGAATGAAATTGACAATTTTTAATGCGCAACCACTAAATTGGGCTGCAATCTGGGCCCTCCAAGATCTGTGATACCCTTCTGGAGTGTACAAAGTCCCTGAAACCGTCATTGTAAAACGTCACTGAGAACAGGCGTGACAAGTAATCGAAAGTGCATCCACACTTTACTTCGACACCGAATGGTATAAACAAACAAAAGCCTCACTTTTTAGAAACCTTAAGGGCGAGTATACTTCATTAGCTACAGAATGCCGATAGGAAAAGATAGTGAAGGGACAACGTAAACCGAGACCCAACTTCTTTACTGTAATACAGAGTGCAGTGTTAAAACCAGTTTCAGTTTCAGTTTGGAAAGGTTAGAAGGCTTGATGGCCTGTGTTAGTCCTGGCAATGATTATCTCTCAGTTGATCCAACTTTCTTTTGAAAGAGTCTACGGATGGAGCCTCAACCACGTGCTGAGATAATGAATTCCACTCGTTGATGATTCGATGGGAAAGTCGGTAGTCAGATGACAAGTAATTCGTTCTGGGCTTGTGAACTTATTTGGAGTGTCCTCGTAGATTTTCTGTTTTGGAAGACAAGAAAAATGAGGGCATATCAGGTGCAAATTTGTCATTAAGCAATTTGAAAACTGTAATCAAGTCGCCTCTGATTCTTCTATATGACAGCGGGAATAGGTTTAGCTTGGTCAGTCTAGTATCATACGGGAGCTTCGCTATTCCGGGAATCAGCTTATTTGCCATTCCCTGAACCCTTTCCAAGAGCTCTCTGTCTTTTTTTGGGCAGGGGCTGGCTGCTTGTACGCAGCAATCAAGTTAATGATGCACGAACACCGTATACAAAGTCAGAAACGTTTTAGCGTCAACATGCCTAAAAGCCCTACGTATGGACCATGAAGTTCTAAAACCTTTGGCAGCTATTGCACGGCAGTGTGCAGTAGTCTTTAAGTGTTGACTGACGATGACTCCTAAGTCATTGTGTTTCTGGACAATAGGTAGCTCAGTGTTAGTCATCGTGTACGTATCTGTACCTTGATGGCCAATATGCATCACAATATACTTGGAAGTATTTGTCGGCAATTGCCAGGTTTGGGACCATTCAGGTAATTTATCCAGGTCGTTTTGGAGTTCTAAGCTATCGCCCTTGCTTTGTATCGCTCTCTATATCTTGACATCGTCAGCATAGGGCAAGACTGGTGACGACAGAAGACAAGGGAGGTCATTTACGTACAAGAGGAATAACACTGGCCCCGAAACTGTACCCTGGGGGACTCCACTAAGCACAATTCCCCAGCTAGACAACTTGGAGTTCACCCTTACTCTTTGTTGACGCCCAACTAGGAAGTCTTTTATCCACATCAATAGATTGCCTCCAATCCCGACATTCCTTAGCTTATATAACAGCCGGGTGTGCGGAACTTTGTCGAAAGCTTTGCTGAAATCGATGTAGGCTACGTCTACAGGTAACTTTTGGTCCTTAAGAGCGAATCAGTTTTCACGAGCGACTAATAAGTTAGTGAGACAAGAGTAACCTGTTCTAAAACCATGCTGCTTTTCGGAGAGGATCCGGTTTTCATCGAGATACTTTAACAGCTCCTTCCGAATAATCTTTTCTAAGATTTTAACAACCACACTAGTTAGGCTAATGGGTCGGTAATTCTTAGGTTTATGTTTTATACTTGTTTTGAAGACAGGACTTACCACGGCGTTCTTCCAGTCTTTTGGTAGACGACCCTAGGTTACGGATAGATTAAAACATATACTTAAAGGGTTCTCAACAAAGTTAGCTAATTCCATTAGTAACCTAGGATGCAGTTCACCAGGTTCAGTGGATTTGCCTATGTCAAGCTTATTTAGCAGACCAAGGACATCGAGTTCTTTGATGGTCACGCTGTCCAGTGTTTGTGGGGGGGTTTTCATGGACTGGTGTGGGCCGAGTATGGGGTAGACTACCACTACTATAAACCATTAACTTTCCTACTTCAGGAGAAAAGGTTTCAGTCAATCCAGTTATGTGTCGTATGCAAGTCTTCCTAAAACTTCAATATATTGTAGGGCCAGTGAAATTTCACTGAGCCCTTGCCAAATCATCCGGCAGTTGGTTCATTGAATGTCGAACACATTTTCGAGCCTTGTCAAAGACAACCAACGCGCATCAGTTAATCGTATGCCATGGACTAGCTCATGCAGTGTTATTTTCGCTATCTTCTCTGTACTCATTCTTGCCAGTATATTTCCATGATAACGTCCTTTGTATTATATGGTCTTCAAAGCAGCCACAATACTTTGATACGTCGAAGGAGTAATCCACGTTAGATGTTGACCACGATGTGTGACTTTGAAGTTAGCCGGTTCGTCGCAACATTCCTGTCTAACTCGATTAGGCCCCCAATCATTTGATATAGATCATTCACGTTGGGGATCTACAATATCATCAAAGCCTAGCACTTTCTCCCGTATATTATTATCATCTGCGTGTGGAAGAGTTTGACAGTCTAGAGAAGTAGATGGATTCTCACCTAATAATAAAAACGAGTTACAAGTGAATAGACCTCCGTAGCAGGCAGCATTTTACTAAAAACTAGTCAGATAGAACAAAAGGAAATATGATGAGAAGTCCAGATTTGGTAGAAAAACAAGTAGAAAATCTGAAACGTCGATACAAAGACCTATTCACTACTAGTTTGGCTTCTACTATCGATAGAACGAAGGGTACTCATTGTCACGAAGACCCCATGAAAACGTAGATAATGAACAGTGTTGGACTTCCCCTCGATTGGTTATTTAACCTCGGTTTTAACATGAAATCTAGAAGGGATGCTCAGAAGTCAGAAATGCAACAGGAGTCTGGATTGTGAGAGTATCTTCTCTTCACGAGTAATCAAGTCTTAGAGTCAACTTAAGTGATCTAAGCGCTCTCTGTCGAGTTCTTCAAGAGTAAACTACGAATATGTTGGGGACATTGGATATTATAGTATACTGATATACAAGCAACTCTTTTTTCTGCTTGAACCACATATGTAGGTCTGTAACTGAAGATGTCGCTGTTCCATTACTAATAGGCATGGAAGTTAGTCAAACAAAAACTTTTTCCTTTCCGTTGGCAATCTATTAGAGCACTCAACACCTCACGCAGAACACGAAAAACTACTCGGATTCGGTACTGTATATCGAGGAGAGAAGCGTGGTGGCCTGCGTTATTCTTTTTCCAGTACGTTTCTGTCAGTTCACAGTCTTATCTATGGTTATTTGATTCAAGGTACAGATATCAATCTAGGTATTAGGTTCCAAATGCTGATCACCCTGATGAAAAGAACGTGTATCACGAGAAGTCTGCCAATGTGTGGTGATATTGGTTCCTAACCACACGGTTATGGGAGTTGAAAATACAGTGACTGGGGAGACTTGCATTCGACATTCAACACCGCAAAGAAGGTCAAAAATAGTGGAGGTGGGAACACTTAACCGATATGGCATAGCCCAGCCATACAGGTGTGGTCACTCGACTCAACCTCTTCCTGTTCATATTAAACACAGTATTATATACCCAACCCGGATGTGTTGCCCAGAAGTCCTAAATAACATGTTACTGGTTGTCACGATGGGACGAGATAGTGTGAACAAGAATGTGCTTTCCAAGTAAGGTCTCACAGATTAGACAGTCTTATCACGTCAAGTACACAATATTGGATTAGGTCCATTAGCAAAGCATTTGAGTCCTCTTTCAAAAACAAGCTTGCAGATTGAATGACCTGTTAATGTTTAAATTTCACCTAGATCAAGAACCGTGGTGAAAATACCTGTATCCAAATTTCTGAGTATCCATCTGGATCCGTGTGAAATTCTGAAACTGTTAACTAGAATCGCATGGCAGTGGAACAAGAATCACTATCACTCACGAATGATTGTGAGATAGGACCAAAGATAAAAACACATCCCTGATTCTGTAGTTGTCTAACATTTTAGTATAGTATTATATCAATTTCGGTAGTTTTAGACTTACCTCGGCTGGTAGGATAATTGGCTAGGGCCCGGTGACAGTTCACTGGCCCTCCAGTAGTACAGAGTAATACACAAAAAATAGTCAATGAGAAGAAAATAAGGACAGGGAACGTAAACAAACTTAACACCACCCCCCGAAAACAGCCTGCCTTTCTTTATTCTTACTAGTTAGATATTTAGTCAGAATACATTCCGAGACGACAACTACACCGTTAACATCCGCAACATCCTCTCTGAGAAGTCTTCCTACGTTAACCAAGTTGTCAAAGAAAAATGATCTTAGCTCAGTGATTGCAGGAATTTTGGTAGTAACATTATTTAGAGGCTTTTATTGCTTAATTCAATGACTAGCTCCCTCAAATTCATTCCTTTGTGAGTATTCTCAATCTTTATCGGTATTATCTAGTTCATTAAGCGTGGGGAGTTCACTCCCTAATTCTTTTTCACACAGACAACACTTGAATAGGATGAGCCAAGCCGCTCATCGTTTGAGTTGGGTCCAGAACGAAAAATAGGAAATAAAAGATTCAAAGGAAGTATCACAGCCCTAGTTGCTTTGACTTTAACATTTTTCACCTCCACCTCAAAGTGAAACTTCAGTATCTTGTCTCATTCATATTTAGGCCACTGGTGATTTTCACTTATTAACAGTTTAGGCCCTGTAGGACAAAATTTATTACATTTAGAGTTACATCTACGTGTTCTAGAAGCCAACTCAGCTGGGCTCATAGTTGGTGACACCATCTTCCATTGTAATGGCGCATTTTTTTTCGCAAATATAGTTGATTCTATTAGTTAAATACTTCTTGAAGCGTGACACTGTGTTAATTATGTAGTTCATTACTATCATAGGGACAGTTCAAGGGTAGATTTCAGTTATACCTTCCTACACTTTTGTTTCTTCCACTATTTATCTCACCAATTTCACTGAGATTACCGCGGCTTGCAGTTTAAACCGTAGAACACTAACAAGTTTTAGAGGAGCCATTCCAGATTACCCCAGGATGAGGCTACATTACACTGCGATCTCAATTTTACACTGTCACAAGCTATGGTAAGTAGATGTATTTCTCTCAAATGTCCCCATCTTTACTGGCTGTTTGTTGGTTGGATTTCTGTTCTTTTTTATATGTAGGTTACCAATATTGTATGTTCTTTCAGTTGTTACTCGATTACTCTGATCTAACGATTAAATTTCAAAGTTAGTGAGTTCTGAGTTCTGGGAAAACGCCTCCCTGATGGTTGATATCTCTAAGTGATTCGCTATTCTTGATACTTCTACTTGTTTGGTTAAGACACTTTATAGTAAGGTTATGTTCGACATGCTATCTAATAAGACAAAAGTCTTCACTTATCCTGTAGGGCCATGAAACTCTAATGTCGTCAGTATCTCTACCCTCTCATTGCGATCCGCCTTTCATAACTGTGGACAAGACGAGGCTCCGTGAGCATCAAAACATATTGAACAATAGCTCTTCTCATTACCCGACAATCCAAGAACCTTAGCTTGAATCAGGTAGGGTTGACTATTCAGTGATGTTGTCTAGGATTTGTAACTTCTGTTTGCGAGTTGTTCATAAATATTTGTAGCAATCGGCACTATCATTTCTGGAAACAATTACAAGTCACGGAATTGAAGTTGTGGTCCTTTCTCCAAGATTTCTGCCGCTTCTGCCCATTTAAACTGAATAGTTCGTGACAGTCGCCACTCCATTCATTTTATAGTGGTAGAACAGTTAACCCCGCGTCTCGTCCCGTTTTTGTAACAATGCCTTACAGTCATTTGTCTCATTAGCTTCTAAAAACCGGATACATCACTTTGACGCAATGAGGAGCCGTTTAATAAGTCAGCAAAGAATTCTTCTACCAAGTTGCCGATGTAAAATTCTAAATGCCTTCAAGTAGTGTTCTCCTTCTGGCAACAAAACTCTATGTTTGATAGCATACTTTACGATACCTTCACAATAGTGCATAAAGTAGGTGAGTCGTTGAGTATCATCGTTGATTTGGTCAAGAAACGCTTACTCTGAATCCTCTCACAAACGTCCAAAACTTAAATACATTTCTACCAATTTTGATAATTTCGATTTTAGGTGGTCCCAATTTCGTGAACAGTGACCTAACAGTTTTTACGCCAGCGTTAAGTTCAACATCAATTCTCAGTTATATGTGAGTACATCGGTGACCGAATGCAACTTCGGGTGACAAGTCTTTGAATCAAGACTCGGATGGCTCAGCAATCCGAACTTCCTTTTTGAACTTGATAAAAGTTGTCTGTCTTATTTCCAGTCTCTAACTCAACCTTTTCTATTTCTATCTCGTCAAAAATCCGTTCTTCGTCTACTAATCGACCATCTGAATTCATATAAATGTCGACTAAGAAATGACTTTATTTAGGGGTAGGGTCCACATTACTAGAGATGAGGTTTAGAAAAATGGATGCGTTCAATTTATGAACTGGAGAAACAATAAAGATAATAAAGATAAATGGAAAGGGTTAGTCGTGGGGATAGAAGAATTATTAAGAGGTAAGGGAGGAATTCGATTGTCGATAAGATGATCTCGGGTGAAGATAGATGTGTGAGGGTGACTGCCACTTCCCGGTTGCCTAAACCTTACTTAATTACGCCTGTTAACCTCAATGGAGCATAGGCCACCGACCAGCATTCTCCAACCCACTCTGTCCTGGGCCTTCCTTTTTCGTTCTATCCAATTGTTGTTCATTCTTCTCATATCTGTTTCCATTTCTTCGGTCTTCCTCATCTACTTTGGCCTTGAGGATTCCAAGTCAGGGTTTGTCTTGCGACACAGTTGGGTGCTTCCTCCAGTGTATGTCCTATCCACTTCCAGAGTTTCTTCCTGATTTCTTCTTCCGCTGGAATCTGGTCTGTTCTCTCCCACAGTAGGTTGTTGCTGACAGTGTCTGGTCAATGGGCCCGAAGTAGTTTGCGTAGACAACTGTTAATAAATACCTGTATCTTCTGGTTGATGGCTTTCGTAGTTCTCCAAGCTCCATATAGTAGAACTGTCATGACATTTGTATTGAAAATTCTGAAGTTGGTGCTGGTTGACAGCTGTTCTGAGTTCCAGATGTCCTTCAGTTGTAGATATGGTGCTCTTGCTTTGCCGATCTGCGCCTTCACATCTGCATCAGACCCACCGTGCTCATCAATGATGCTGTCCAGGTACGTAAATGCTTTTTACATCCTCCAAAGCTCCTTCGTCAAGTGATGTATGTTGTGTTGTATCAGAAAATCTTGCTTTCCCCTTCGTGTATGTTGAGACCTACTGCTACACTGGTCGTCTTCTGCATTTGTTGTTGCGTGTGCGATTGAAGAGCCAGATCATCTGCGAAGTCTAGATTGTCCAGCTGCATCGTAGATGTCTACTGTATCCCGTGCTTCCCCCCAGATGTTGACGTCATCATAATCCAGTCGATCACCAAGAGAAAGAGAAAAGGTGAGAGTAAGTAAACTTGACTGGCACCGGGCTTTACCTTGAATTTGTCTGTCAAATGCCCTCTATGCACGGTTTTGCCGTTTATCCATCATAGGAATTCCGTATGATATTGACTATCTTCTCAGGCAGGTACGCCATTGTGTTGAAGAAGCCTACATAGTGTTGTCCTGTCTATGCTATCAAATGCTTTCTCGTAGTCAATTAAGTTGATGTAGAGTGGTGAATTCCATTCAACTGATTGTTCCAAAATGATGCATGGAGTCGCTATTCGGTCAGTACACGATCGACCCATACGGAATCCAACTTGTTGATCTCGAAGTTGGGTGTCTACGGAGTCCCTAATTCTGTTTAACAATACGCTGTTGAAGATTTTTCCTGATATTGGGAGAAGAGTGATGCCCCTGGAGTTATCACACTTGCTGAGATCACCTTCCTTTGGTATCCTGATCAGAAGTCCTTTCCTGTCTGTTGGTACTTTTTCTTCACCCCAAATCTTACTGAAGAGAATGTGGAGTATCTTTGCAGTTACTGACACATTTCAGTGCCTCTGCGGGAATGTTGTCTGGTCCCGCTGCTTTGCCGCCCTTGATTTGTCTGATGGCCATGTTGATCTCCTCAGTTGTTGGTGGGCTAACATCGATTGAGAGGTCCGTGGATGCTGCTTCGATGTTGGGTGGTTCCAGTGGTGCTGGTCGATTCAAGAGTTCTTTGAAGTGTTCTACCCACCTGTTCCGTTGTTCTTCAATGTTGGTGATTACCTTGACTTCCTTGCTTTTCACTGGCCGTTCTGGTTTACGGTAACTTCCAGCGAGTTTCTTTGGAGTGTTATACAACTGTCTCATGTTTTCTTCACTTACAGCTCTTTCCGCCGTCATTGCTAGATCTTCCACATATTAAAGTTTGTTGGCTCTGATGCCCCTCTTCACATGCTTGTTTACTTCTGTGTATTCAGTTTGTGCCTTAGCTTTCTCGATTCTTGTTTGACTGATATTGGTTGCTACCTTCTTGTTCCTCCTTTCTTGAATCTTATCCAGCGTATCAACAGTGATCCATTCCTTGTGATGGTGCTTCTTGTTGCCCAGAAACTCCTGACATGTCGAAGTGATTGCCTCCTTGATCCCTTTCCATTTGTTCCTCGTGGTGGTTCCCTCTCCATGGAGTAGATTTTGAAAGGGCTGAAACCTGTTGCTGAGGGCTATATTGAATTCGTTGAGTTTGCCAGTATCCTCAAGAAAGGCCTTATTAAACTTTTATGATGTTGTCCGCCCCGTTGTCCAGTGCTTCTTGAGTTTCAGTTTCACCTTGGCGACTAGCGAGTGATGATCCGAGGCTTTATCGGCCCCTCTATTGATTCTCACATCCTCCATTGTCATTCTGAACTTTTTATTGATGCAGATATGGTTGATTTGGTTCTGTGTAGTGTGATCCAGTAAAATCAATGTGGCTTTGTGTATGTTTTTATGTGGGAATATAGTCCCACCTATGGCCATAGGTTTGCAAATCTCTCACCATTCTCGTTCCTTTCTCCCAGTCGATTCATGTCGTCCCGTGAAGTCTTCCGGTGTTGTCCATTCCAACCTTGACGTTTAGGGCTCTCATCACTATGGTAAAGTCGTTTGTTGACCATTTCTCAACGATTGACTGCAGCCCATCATAGAATTGATCTTCAACATCTTCACTGTAGCTGTTGGTGGGCACATAGCACTGGATGACATTTATTGTAATGCCTTCTTTCTTCGTTTTGAAGGAGGCTTTGATGACCCTTGGCCCATGAGATTCCGAACCTATAAGTGCTTTTTCTGCTTGTTTGGATGGGATCAGTGCAACACATTGTGTGTGTGGAGCATTTTCTTCTTCATGACCGGAGTATATCAGTAGCTTTCCTGAAACTAGTTTTTGTTGTCAAACATGCATTCAATGTGTTTCACTGATTCAGAGCACCTCCAGGTTGTATCTTTTCATTTCAGCAGCAACTTGTATGACTCTTCTGGCATTCCATGCTGCATGAATATTCCATGTAACTAAATTAGTGATTGCTCTGTTTGTCAGAAGGAGCATCAGCCTCGTGACTTCTGAAGAAGCTCGGTTTTCATCATGAGACGTCATAACTCTTCTAAATGAAGACCTTTTAACTTTCAGAGCAGAGTTTAAATGGTTTGAATAATTTTTTCTGGTTAGCGTTTTTTAGCGAGTTAGTTTCCTACGGGATGAAGTCGCTAACCGCACTCCCAGCCCCCCTCCTTTATCCGGGCTCGTGACCTGCAGTAGCCCCAGAGGGGCTACAAGCGGGGTTGTCTTCGCCTTTACTAGGCAACAAACATAGGCCTTTAGAATATTAGTAGTGGTCACAGTATAATGTCATTAGTACGCATTTACTTATTTTTTTATTGAAAGCACGGCAAACATGAAAGTCATGTAAGATTATGTTAGCATGTTGATAGGCAGTTCGAACCGCGGTGATTTCAGCATGCGTACAGACCACGACGAATGCCTCCGTCTTTGGCGTGTCACTCATTATTTACGTAAACCTCTTTGTCTTGGCAAGCTGAAGACTGTCAATTGAGTACCACAGCCTAAACATATAAGAGTACACACATAACTAAAAGAATTTGTCCCATTTGTCTCATAATCAGTTACAGTGACTCCATGGCCAGTTTGTTCTGTAACATATTCAACCACCTAATCTAAGGATGATGACTGGATCATTACTGGTCTGAGATCCCTCTTATCCTCTGAAGCCAATTGCTTCGTCCATGGATCACAAATCATCCACAAACGTTCACAAGAACAATTATGTACCATCTGACACGAAGTTACCACGTAATCAGCCTGTCGTAGAATTACACAAGACATTGGGTGGTGATTCATGGTCCCAGTCTCAAAATGTCACTTCAAACTTAGAGTACCAACGGTTTATTCAGTGTTCCTAACCTTGTATTCTAAGTTTTTGTAAACGACTAAAGTGCTACAAACATTTAGAGTTCGGTAACGCCTTAACAAGCAACCACTTTTATGATCAAAATATGCCAACTCAGTCAGATCAGAAGTTAAAAGCGAAGATGCTCGAAGATATATTTGATAGGCCATCGTTATGACGAGAGGTGATCAATCTAAGCCGGCTAGCGGTTGAAGGAGATATGAAGCACGGCGTACCCACTCGTGATCTGGTGCGGAGGCGTGACCGAGCACCTTCAGCTAGGTGAGTCCATTAAAAATGACGCGGTCAGCATCGAACGTCGAGGACCTACAGAGGTATTGATTTCGGGGATTTATTTACTGCTTAAAAACAAACGTATACTTGATTCTAGTGTCATTTAACGAGCAAATTCCTATATGTATATAGCGAGTATGAGTGATCTAAAGCATATAAGAATATATTTTTTCTGGGCGCTGGAATTCATTCGACGCTATTTCGAATAGTGTTTGACTCAAGAACTGTTTGCCCAGAATGATACGCCTAAACGCATCAGTCAGGTCAACCGATGTATTTCCCGAACAAGAAGCACGACAAATGGGACTGCGTTAATAAAAAACAAAACAAAAAGTTGATTGCTGGGGAGAAACTCTAATAAATGCAGTGCAAAAAGTATTATTAGCATTTATGGAAGACGAAAATAGTTCTAAACCAACCTACCGTCAGTAACCTCTTCAACTTTGAATGATGCATTACACCGATTATCAATATATAAATAATGGTGTGTAGTTATTTTCAGTCAGACTATTTCATTTTCTGGTTATAAAATACCCTCAAACAAAGTTCAACGGGTGTTTTTCAGAAAATGTTACACAGCTGAAACTAACTTGAGGTTTACACTAAAAAAGGCAAATAACATAGTTTATGTTGTTGGATTTTAGACGTCAACAGACTGCGTCAATAAACGAATACCTGAGAACCATGCTAGTATACATGTATGCAAGCGACTTTTAGCACTTCAAACATGGAATGCTGGCGTCATCCAGGACGTTCAAGATTTTGAGAAAGAAAGCGCGGTCTAGTTTGAAAGTGTCGCGGGTGTGGTTAGTGAACTTGGTATAACTGTCTAGTAATGTTTCTGATTCGTATGATCCGCCTGGAATGACTTCTTTTACGGTTTGCCACTAATTTTATACAAATATGCCATATAATTTTTGGTTTTTATGGTTCCGCAGATAGTAACTTGAGATGACAGTGCTGCACTGGAACTAAGGCAAACCATCATATCGCCCACAATCTTTATAGTAATATATCACCAGTGCGTTTCATTACTACTAATACCACTCGACAGGCACACATTCCGCCTGTGCCATAGGTAGCGCAGTTTTGTAAAAGCCAGACGAGCTTTCTGAATATATTCTGAGGTTTTGTCGGACACCAATCCTCCATGATGGTAAGGGTCTAACTACAGTTCAAGTATTCAACACTGTCACCTACTTTACTCTTTATGACTAGACTCAGACTAACCCCGAGGCAAGCCCTTGCTCTCATTGGAAAATGTTTTCCAGTATTTCTTGCATTATTAAATAGATCATCCTTAAAGTTGTGTTGTGTCCGTGTCTCTGCCAAATAAAACTGATGCGCTGTCGATTACTCTGCAATAATTAGACCAACCCTCACAAAGCCAGACGAGGAAAGGGATATTTTCAGATTCACCGTTGTGATGAAATTAAGTAGAAATTGTGGACGTGAGCAGCTCTAATGAATACCTACGGACCCAACGAACTTTTATAGGAATTCGCCGTAGTCTTTGACTCGGCTGACAGTATTCAGACAAAGGGCCTTAGTTGGTCTGGATAATTTTCGACACGACTTGCAATGACAAACATTCTCATAAAACGTTATTGTTGGGATTTGAATCCCGCCATCATTTTAGGGAATGTAACCACAATTAAGTGCCTGTTCTGGATTTTTTTGAAGAGTAAAGATCTCACCAGTCCATCCACTACCGAGTTTGAAATATTCTTGGCTTTCGCCAGTTTCCTGTTTTCGAGCTCTATTAAACGGTCGGGTGGTTGTATAAACCAAGAGTTTGAACAGTATGTCAGTAAAACTAATTACTGTGTTTATCACATGAGGATTACCGTCCTTATTGCCTCGTGCAATCAGAGATCGAGATAAACAAATTGCATACAGTTTTCTGTCTCCACATGTTAATGTTGACAGATCACCTATCCATAAAGATCTCTAGAATCAATCCAGTTCCCACTGCATCCAGAGAAACCTGTTGTTGCACAGAAAACTAACAGGTCTGTCATAACAAAGTGCCCAAGACAGGGAAACCGAAAACTGCCTCTTTGCACTGCTAGTTTGCTTTAGTAAGTTTGACCTTGAATTATCTATCATTAATATCTGAAATCTCTATCAACGTATTAATCATATCGTAATCCCTAATCGATACGGAGGCACCACAAGATTATAAATATTGCTGGTAACTTTCTCCCTATCAAAATCTCTGCTTGTTTGTTTTCGAAATATGCCCGTAAGAAGTCTAGTGCTATGAAAACTTTATACATATATTTTCATAGTGTGTTTATATAGCAATCAATAATTATCGACCGTGGCTGCTACCTTGACGTGGTGGTCGGGCTTGCCTATCGTGATAAACCAATCAAGCTATACTGGCTGGAACAATCGTTCCTCAAGGTCCTACCATGCCAGGCAGGTCGGTTGAAGAGCGGTAAGACTAAAAGCAGCAATCCCAAGGTCCTAAGGCGAAGTCGTACTGCCGACTGTACAGAGGTATGACAGCAGTAAGGTGTTTCCTTCAGACAACCAGCATAACAACGATGCTGCCTTCCCACAAGGAGGGGTGGGGTTAGAAAAGGTCGACCCTAAAAATGCACACCTCCCCTTATCCCACGGATTTCCGTCTCCGGCGGTAAGGTCCTTAGAAAAACGGAGCTAACACGTCAAAAACCCCCCACAAAAAGGCCGTACGTGACTGGCCTCAAGCGGTTATTTTATTTTATTTTATTTAATCACATATATATTGGTACAAAGGGCACCGGATACATATGCGCCACACAAAATAATGAGAATGGGAGGAGAAGGAAGAAGATGCGTATATATAAAGGAAGGAAAAAAAGAAAAGGAGAAGAGTAATGATGGGGAGAACTGAAATGTACAACCAGAAGAGCTCTCTCAGTTAGGAAAGTTATAGCCGCTCTTTATGAAGAAAGTAGAAGGTTGAAAAGTAAGGTTACACAAATTGGGGATAAAAGGGGGTGAATTAGCGATATGGTAAATAATAATAATAACAATAATAATAATAGTAATAATGCAAATTGATTTGTTTCTAGTATGAACGAGAATATAATTGTCAGTTGAATGTTCCATTTCATTTATTTGCGAGAGGGCTGTGATACTACCCGGGTACTCAAACCGAAGCAGGTGATTTTCTTAGGGGGCCACACCCCGAGCCTTTGACCTAGAGGTCTAACCCACAAGGCAGTGGAGCATCGTGAGGACACGCAGTCCCATGGTAGCCGGTGACCAATAACTGGTTCATTCGCCATTTGTTCCTCCAGGATACGGGAGCCCATGTGCACCATTGGTTTGGAATCAGGGTTTTCCAACTCCCCTAGGTGGACTCACAGTGTCCACCAACCCGGTTATAGCGCCGGACATTCGCTTTTCGTCCTCTCACTTTCGTAAACAACACCCCCGCCACGAGAAGGCAGTGAGTAGGACTTCCCTGGCAGAGGCTATATACGCGTGGCCATGTGAGAGCATTTCGAGAGGGAGAGCGGACTCTCCCCACTCTCGGCCGTACCGGGGCAAGCGGTTGACCCTTGGGCACTGCGGTCACGCCCCCAGGTCGTTAAGATCAACACTAATCCAACTTCCTTTTCAGGTCCCTCAAGAAATACCCTTCCACGGTGTTGGCAGCCGGGAAGTGATATTAGCCCTCATACCCGTAACAGCACACGAGACCAAGTTGGTCACTTTCAAATCCTTCCTACACCTCCTAATAACTCTCTTATCTTTACGACTAACCCTTCTCACGCCCTTTTATCACCTCACACTGCTAGGGCAAACGATTTGAACACACGGAACGTTATTCCTGGTCTCCTGAAATCACTCTCTAAACTACATGTAGGAACTTTTAATGTACGGACATTATGCCAAATAGGACAACAGGCCTCCTTAGCTAGGACTTTAAAATCTCGCACCATCGATGTGTACTGCGTCTCCGAAACGCGCATACAAGATCCGAGTAGCGTCATTCATTTGACCTCACCATATCAAAATAAAGAACCATCTCGATACACGCTTCGTGTATCTGGAAGCCCTGATACTGCTTCCCGTGGCCTCGCTGGAGTAGGTATAGCATTAAGTCCTAGGGCAGAACTGGCTCTTTTAGACTGGATCCAAGTAGACAGTCGTCTATGCGCTGTCCGACTAAACGGATCAGTAAGGACTCGGAAAGATAGGGAAACTCGTCGTTGCCTCTTCGTCGTCTTTGCCTACTCTCCCAATGACTGCAGCTCAGATGACATAAAAGATGAGTTCTACAGGAAACTTTCTGACCTTCTCCGAAAAGCTAGGCGTTCTGATATAGTAATAGTGGCAGGTGACTTTAATGCTCAAGTAGGTAAACTAAGTGAAAGGAAAAGACACCTGGGTGGATCTTATGGTGTCGTGGCTCAAAGAACAGATAATGGCGACCGTCTGTTGCAGTTATGCTCAGATAACCGCCTATTTCTTGCAAATACTAACTTTAAGCATAAGGAAAAACATCTTTTGACATGGCGACCCCCGAATTCGTCCCAACGTTCGACCCAATTAGATCACATCGCTATCAGCCACCGATGGAGGGGCTCGATAGAAGACTGTCGCTCATTCTGGAGCACATGTTTAGATTCAGATCATGCTCTATTGCGGGCACGTATCTGTCTGCGTCTAACTGGACGTAGGAAAGACACTACAGGGAAACCTCTTAGGGTTCTACTTAATGATAGGCAAGCTAAGAACATATTTCAGGAACAACTGGAAAAGCAGCTAGGCGGCCATGTAAGTTATGCCCACCCTGAGCCAGCGTGGAATGACATCGGAAAAGCTGTGGAAACAGCAGTGATATCCGCTAGTAAGGTAAACCATAAGGTTAGGGAGAAACAATGGATCTCGGCAGCATCTACCACACTGATAGATGCTCGTAAACTCATCCCATCTGGCTCTGAACATAACGAAGAGCGGAGTCAGCTTAAGCGCAGGCTAATAAGAAGCCTACGCAATGATCGTGAACAGTGGTGGGTAGCGAAAGCAACAGAGATGGAAAAGGCAGTGGCAATAGGTAACAGCAGACAGCTATTCAGGCTTATTAAAGAAACCGGCATTAGAAACCCAAGTATCAGTGAAACCATCTCAGATAAAGATGGGCACATCATTTATTCTCAATCCAGGAGATTGGATCAATGGGCAGAACACTTAAGGGATCAATTCAACTGGCCTTCAGCCACACTTCCGTTACCCACGATCCCCAGTCGTCCTGAATGGCAAATTGATGTAAGTCCTCCAACTCTCTACGAGGTTGAAAAAGCTATAGGAAATCTGGAGCGAGGGAGAGCAGCAGGCCCTGACAGGTTTACTCCTGAGATTTTTAAGGATGGTGATCCAGTACTAGCAGCGAGATTGACTGAGGTCTTAGGTAGAATCTGGGAACTAGACGTAATTCCATCTGACTGGTCCCAATCACTGATTGTGCCAGCCTATAAGAAAGGACATAAGTCCTCCTGTGACAATCAGAGAGGGATCAGTTTGACTAATATAGTGTTTAAAATATTAGCTTCAATAATACTTCGACGCCTAACCAAAGCTCGTGAAGAGCAGACTAGAGAAAACCAGGCTGGTTTTCGACCTGGACGTGGTTGCATAGACCAGATATTCACTCTACGTTAGGTCCTAGAACAAAGACACATTCAGACGTCCCACCATCGTAGTATTTCTTGACCTTAAAGCGGCACTTGACTCCGTTGATCGTGAGGTTCTATGGCAGTGTTTGTCACTGAAAGGAGTACCAAAGAAGTACATTAACCTCATAAAGGCTCTCTACTCGAACACAACTGGTCGAGTTAGAGCCTATGGCGAACTGTCATCAGAAGTGGTTACCTCAAGCGGTGTTCGTCAGGGCTGTCCACTCTCCCCATTCTTGTTTAACTTTGTCGTTGACATGCTTTTAGAGATATCACTTTCATCATCTCAATCTCCTGGAGTTGAACTTTTACCGGGAGGCTCACTTGTTGACTTAGAATACGCCGACGACATAGTTTTATTTGGTGAAGACGCTGACAAAATGCAGAGTCTTCTGACCACTATAAGCAACAATGCAGGCATGTTCGGGATGCGATTCTCTTCCTCGAAGTGCAAAATGTTACTTCAGGATTTGGTTGCATCGACACCTGAACTAATGATAGGGAGTGAAGTAGTTGAGCGAGTTGACCACTTCACTTATCTTGGGAGTCTCATCAGCCCTTGTGGTCTGATGTGTGACGAAATCTCAGCACGGATACAGAAGGCTCGTCTAGCTTTCGCCAACTTGCGCCATTTATGGCGTAGGCGAGATATCCGTCTAGCAACCAAAGGACGGGTTTACTGTGCAACAGTTCGTTCCGTCCTACTTTATGGCAGTGAAACATGGCCGATAAGAGTAGAGGATATTCGTAGGCTACTAGTATTCGATCATAGGTGTCTTCAAAGCATTGCTCGTATATCCTGGGACCACCGGGCAAGTAATGCAGATGTTAGGAAACGGGTACTAGGTAAGGATGGCAAATCGATTGATGAAGTAGTGAAACTTCATCAGTTGAGATGGCTGGGACATGTGTTACGTATGCCCGACCACCGACTGCCCAGACGTGCAATGCTTTATGGTGTAGGAGTAGGTTGGAAGAAAGCTAGGGGCAGCCAGACCAAAACGTGGCACAAATCCATGAAGTCACTGACAATTGGACTGAGCCATGTTAGTAGGTGTAGACTACCTGGTTGGGATTCGCGAGATGATAGCAACCGATGGTTAAAGACCTTGAATGACATGGCTCAAAATCGTTTGCAATGGCGAAGGTGCATCCACTCTTTGTGCTCTACCAAATTCTAATCTTCTGAATTCTTCATGTTACTATCCTTTTTCTCCTTCCAAATTTATTTCACTGTATCACACTCCTTGAATAACATCTTCAAACCCTAATCTTTCGGTTTACTGCTTATACTCTTACTACTCCTACCACTATGGGATTTGAATCGACAACTGGATCTCTGTGCTGATGCGGTATGGCAACTCGAACTGATGTACGTACGTACGAAGTTCAACGTTGTAACTGACTGACTGACTGAATTATCGATTTAAGCTAGCTGAGGTTTAATAGCTCCACTTGGTCTCATCTGTTATCATCTCTACTGTCTATGACAATTTGGAGATCGGGAAAGGACAATAACAGTTAGTACTTCATGGTTGTTAATATATCAACTCAAACTTGAACTTATGTAGTTGACTAGATTGTTTGGTCTACTAAACTGAGGTTTAGTTCTGTGTATCAGGTGACGATTAGATTCGTCACCAAGTATTTATAGTTTGAATTGTCTTCAGATAGATGTAGAATTCAACTAAGAAACAAAATTAATTAGCAAATATTTAGTAATTTATCCTGTCCTTTCTATCTATCATATATTTGGCATATAAGAAGGAAAATTGAGTGTTAAATAATCGTTGGAAAAGTAAAAGTGAGCAGTTCATGCCTGTGTCTAGCCTCTGTTTACTGTAGTGTTATATGTTGGAGCCAGTTTAAAATGATAGACCTATGGTTTCATATAGCTTTTAATTAAATTCGTCACTTTCAAACAGTTTTGGTCAACCTTACGTCTCACCAGGTAAGTTTGTTAATAACCTGTATAAAGTATCTATAGAACAAGTCATATTGCATACATACGAACTCATGTTCATATCAAATTCCATTCTGACTATTAGTGAGCACACCATAAATTCAAAGCATATTTCATACTAGTGTGACTGCATGTAAAAATAATTGTGCCGGATCAGCTACTACTAGAAAGTATGATCTCTTCATACTACTACGCAATTTGACGCATGTTTATATCATACTTTCTGTGGTTTACTTTCACTTCAAATATATTGAAATATTTTGTACTTCTTTCCGTGTTTCACAATTTAAAGTCAGTTTCTAGCTCTGAACTTGATTCTCAAGCTTAGGACTAAGTTTTGTTAAAGAAAATATAGGGTACGCCTGTTTGTCTGTCTGATACCCTATAAACAGTTTACCACTGCGAAGTACTTATAAAGAATCGTTGCCTTGTTTTGTCAGGTTTATTATCTTCCATCTGGTGTCTGACAAGTGATAGTTACCAGTGGCCAAAGCCACTAGTAAGTAATTCAAACTTGGTGGCAGTGACACAGGTTTCTCCACCCCACTCTATTGTTTTACTGTAGTTATGATTCTATTTCTCGACCGTAGCTGCTACCTTAACGTGTTATTCAGGCTTGCCTGTCGTGATAACTCAGCCGGGCTATTGTAGCTGAAAAACATGTTCCTCTAGGCCCTACCATCCCTGGCAGATATGTTGGAGAACGGTAAAACTAAAAACAGCAACTCAAGGCCCAAGGGCGAAGTCGTATTGCTGGCTGTAAAAGAAAGTAACAGCAGTAAGGTGTTTTCCTCGGACAACCAGCATCTTCAGTGAGGCTGCCTCTTCACAACAGATGGAAGGGATTAGAAAAGGTCTACTTTGAAAATGTCACACCTCACCTTGCCACATGGGTTTCCGTCTCCAGCGATAAAGCTTTTTGAAGCGCGGAGCTAGCACATCGAAAACTTCCCCATAAAAGTCCTTGCGCGACCAACCTCAAGCAGTTGTCCCTTGAGTTCTGTGGTGACTCTCTCGGGTCGCTAAGACCACATGGGCTCCAGTATCCTGAAGGAACAAATGGCGTATGAACCAATTGTTGGTCACCGGCTACCATGGGACTGCATGTCCTCACGATGCTCCACTGCCTTGTGGGTTAGACCTCTAGGTCAAAGGCTCGGGTGTGGCCCCCTAAGAAAACCACCTGCTTCGGTTTGGGCACCCGGGTAGTATCACAGCCCACACACAAATAAATGAGATGACGCATTCTACTGACAATACTACTCTCGCTCCTACTCGAAGCAAGACAACTTACATTATTATTATTATTTACTACGTCGCTTTTTCACTACCTTTTATTTCCAATTTGTGTATCCTTCCTCTTCAACTTATGCATCAGCTTGCCCATGGTGGAAACTCTGTTCTATCTAAACGATCTCCAGTCACTGTCTGGTTGAAAGTGAATGCTTCCACCGATTACGAATACTTAACCAGTTTTTCTGAAACCACGTACGCCGTTTAAAACTGGCTCCCTTCAACGTTCGCACATTAATGCAGATCAGATAGCAGATAGGGCTGGCTATGTCTTTGGAAGGTCTTAATGTTGACGTTTGTTGTCTATCCGAGACCCGTATTCAAGACTCTGGTGAAGTACTACAAATCCGCTCTCCATCTGTCGTATCGAAAAGCTTGTTTCACGTGCGCTTATCCGGAGACTCTGTGGCATCTTCGCCTGGTCTTGCTGGCGTTGGTGTTGCACTAAGCGCTAGAGCTGAGGCAGCACTAATCGATTGGATCCCCATTAACAGTCGGTTATGTGCTGTTAGATTAGAAAGTTCCATCAAAGTGAGAAGAAACCGGCGTGAGAAACGGTGTCTTTTCGTCATCTCCGCCTATGCCCCGACAGATTGCAGCCCGGATGCAATCAAGGATGAGTTTTACCACCAGTTAACTGTTCTTCTCCAGAAAGCGCGTTCGACAGATATTGTAGTATTAGCCGGAGACTTGAATGCTCAGGTCGGGCGTCTAGGCACAGAAGAGAGTCATTTAGGTGGACGATGGGGACTTGTTGGTCTCAGGACAGATAACGGGGACCGTTTGCTGCGACTGTGCACAGACTACAACTTGTTTCTGGCTAGCACTAACTTCCGGCACAGTCATCGCCACCTGACGTCCTCCCTCTGCATCTCAAGCCTGGACTCAGATTGATCACATCTCGATCAGCTACCGCTGGCGTCTTTGTGTACAAGACTGCCGCTCCTTTTGGAGTACCTATCTGTAGTCTGATCATGCCCTGGTCTGCGCCAATCTCACCTTACCTTTCAGTGGCCGAAGGATTGACCGCCATCAACAGGTTGATGTTAGTAAACTGGCTGCAACTTCTGTTGCAAGTAAGTATCGAGCCGAGCTAGCTTCTAGGCTAGCCACCACCCCACCGAAAAGTATAGATGAGCATTGGCTGCAACTTCATGACGCCATGAAAATGGCGAGTAAAGTCGCTTGCGGCTTCGCGAAACGTCCTGCTTATAAGCACTGGGTTTCTTCTGGCTCCTTACAACTGATGGAAGCCCGTCGGTCTACTCCGGGTGACCGTGAGTATGACCACAAACGAAAGCTGTTACGTAATGAAATTGGGCAAAGCTTGCGTAAGGACCGAGAAGCCTGGTGGTCGGAGCGTGCTAATGAGATGGAAACAGCAGCTGCATCTGGTAACTGCCGGAAGCTCTTCCAACTCATCCGAGCCACTGGCGGTAAGAAGTCTGGTGTGAGTGAAACAATCTGTGAAAAAGACGGGATACCAATTACTAACATCTGTCGACGTCTTGGACGATGGGCGAAATTTTTTGAAGGGCAGTTCAACTGGCCTGCTGCTCCGGCAACATCGACCGGTTTGTCCTGCCTCCCCCATGGCCGGTGACGACTGATCCACCAAACGAGGCGGAAGTCCGCAAGGAACTCCAACCCCTGAAGCGCTACAAATCACCGGGCCCAGATGACTTACCTCCGGCTCTTTTTAAAGATGGTGGTGACTTTCTGACTAAGGAATTGACTGTGTTATTTACAAAGGTTCGGGAGCAAGAAAGTGTTCCAACATCATGGGATGAGTCGATAGTCGTCCCTATCTTTAAAAAGGGTTCACGTTGTTCCTGTAACAACTATCGGAGGATAAGTCTACTTCCGATTGCGTCCAAACTATTGGCTTCTATCATTCTTCGTAGGTTGTTTAAAACCCGCGAACGATTGACTCGCGAGGAGCAGGCTGGTTTTCGTTCTGGTCGAGGATGCATTGATCATATATTCACCCTCCACCAAATGTTAGAACACCGTCATACTTGTCACAGGCCAACAATCATAGTGTTTGTTGTCATCACGGCTGCCTTCGATTCGTTGGACAGGACTGTTCTATAGGATTGTCTATTGAAGAAGGGTGTGTCTGAGAAGTTTATTAACATCTTAAAAGCCCTGTACACGAACACCTCAGGCAGAGTGAGGGTATACAACCACCTTTCTCCCTTGTTCCATTCGAGCAGTGGGGTTAGGTAGGGTTGCCCAATCTCACCATTCCTCTTCAACTTTGCCATCGACAACATCCTGGAAACAGCTCTGATGGATGCAAGTAATGGTGGTGTGGATCTGCCGCCTGGAGAAAGACTTCTCGACCTTTAGTATGCGGATGATATTGTCTTACTGTGCGATAATGCCCAAGGCATGCAATCCGCACTTAATCAGCTGGCGATCAGTGTCCGCAAGTACGGTATGTGCTTTGCACCCTCCAAGTGCAAAGTACTCCTACAAGACTGGCAGGATTCTAATCCTGTACTCACCCTGGATGGTGAGCAGATTGGAGTAGTTGAGAAGTTCGTGTATCCAGGTAGCTGCATAAGTGCTGGTGGTGGCATGAGTGATGAGATCGATGCACGTATAGTGAAAGCCAGGGCGGCTTATGCCAATCCGGGCCACCTTTGGCGCCTTCTTGATGTTAGTCTGGTTGTAAAAGGTCGGATCTACAACGCGTCGGTGAGAGCAGTTTTGCTCTATGCTTGTGAAACCTGGCCTCTCCGAGTTGAGGATGTTAGACGACTTTCTGTGTTCGATCATCGTTGTCTCCGAAGGATTGCTGACATCCAGTGGCAACACCATGTTAGTAATACAAAGGTTTGGCATCGTGTGTTCGGGCGCAGAGACGATAATTCAAATGGTGTCACCATCTTAAAACACCGACTTCGGTGGCTTGGACATGTTCTACGAATGTCTTCCCAGAGAATTCCACGTCATGCGTTATTTGCCGACTCTGGGACTGGTTGGAAAAAGCGGAGAGGTGGTCAGTGTATGACATGGTGTCGTGATATGAAAGAAAGCTGCAAGGGGCTTGCTTCTGTTGGTCCTTCACGACTCCCTGGTTGGGGTCCGAGAGATGATGCAACACAGTGGCCAGAGACGTTATCAGATATGGCCCAGAATAAAAGCCAGTGGCGAGCCTGCTGTAACCTTCTCTTTCTTCATGAAGAGTGGTTCTAACTTTCTTATATGAGTCTTCTGGTTGTACATTTCAGTCCACCCTTTTTTTCATCCTTTCTCTTCCCATTTTCATCGTTTTGTGTGGCGCATATGTATCTGGTGCCTTTTTGTACCAATATGTATGTGTTTAAATAAATAAATAAACAAATACTAATTCAGCCTCATTTTCAGGTCCCTCATGGAGAAATATCCTTCCACGGTGTAGGTAAAATCTGGGAGAAACACGAGATACAGTAGACATCTACGATGCAGCTGGACAATCTAGACTTCGCAGATGATCTGGCTCTTCAATCGCACACGCAACAACAAATGCAGAAGACGACCAGTGTAGCAGTAGGTCTCAACATACACGAAGGGGAAAGCAAGATTTTCTGATACAACACAACATGCATCACTTGACGAAGGAGCTTTGGAGGATGTAAAAGGCATTTACGTACCTGGACAGCATCATTGATGAGCACGGTGGGTCTGATGCAGATGTGAAGGCGCAGATCGGCAAAGCAAGAGCACCATATCTACAACTGAAGGACATCTGGAACTCAGAACAGCTGTCAACCAGCACCAACTTCAGAATTTTCAATACAAATGTCATGACAGTTCTACTATATGGAGCTTGGAGAACTACGAAAGCCATCAACCAGAAGATACAGGTATTTATTAACAGTTGTCTACGCAAACTACTTCGGGCCCATTGACCAGACACTGTCAGCAACAACCTACTGTGGGAGAGAACAGACCAGATTCCAGCGGAAGAAGAAATCAGGAAGAAACTCTGGAAGTGGATAGGACATACACTGGAGGAAGCACCCAACTGTGTCGCAAGACAAACCCTGACTTGGAATCCTCAAGGCCAAAGTAGATGAGGAAGACCGAAGAAATGGAAACAGATATGAGAAGAATGAACAACAATTGGATAGAACGAAAAAGGAAGGCCCAGGACAGAGTGGGTTGGAGAATGCTGGTCGGTGGCCTATGCTCCATTGAGGTTAACAGGCGTAATTAAGTAAGGTTTAGGCAACCGGGAAGTGGCAGTCACCCTCACACATCTATCTTCACCCGAGATCATCTTATCGACAATCGAATTCCTCCCTTACCTCTTAATAATTCTTCTATCCCCACGACTAACCCTTTCCATTTATCTTTATCGCCAAGCTCCACCAATGCTTATGATTTTAGTTCACGAAATTTCATTCCCGGTCTACTGGAACCACGCTTTTAATTACTTGTTGGAACCTTTAATATTCGAACCTTATGTCAGATAGAAAAACATGCTTCTTTAGCCAGGACTCTAGAATCTCGCGCCATCGATGTATGCTGCGTCTCCCAAACTCGAGTGCAGGATATGAGTACGGTCATTCATTTGACTTCATCTTGTCATTTTAAAGAACCGGCACAAATTAACCTTCAAGTATCTGGAGACCCCTCTGCTGATTCCCGCGGCCTCACTGGTGTAGGTATAGCAGAGCCTGATTTGTTAGACTAGATTCCAACATACAGTAGCCTGTGCTCTATTCTACTTGACGAAACCGTAAGAACTCTAAAAGATAGTGACACATGCTGTCGCCTTTTCGTTGTCTCTACCTGCGCTCCTACCAATTGCAGTTCGAAGTTAAGGATGAAATTTATAGGCAGCTATCTAGCTTCAACAAGCTTAACGCTCTGATGTAATAATGGCAGGTGATTTTAATGCTCAAGTAGATATACTAAACCAAACTGTAAAGTGGGTCTAACGATGTTCCGGCTCAGCGAACAGATAATGGTCACCGTCTGTTGCAACTATGCCCAGGTAGCCGTCTATTTCTGGCGAACACCGTTTTTAAACATAAGGAAAAACATCTGACTTGGCGACCCCTACAATCGACTCAAATGGATTGCATTGCCATTAGCCATAGTTAAAGTGGCTCAGTTAAAGTATTTCGCTCATTCTTGAACACATGTTTAGACCTAGATCATGCTCTAGTTCAAGCACGTATTTTCTGACGTCCTACTAGTCATAGAAAGGTCACATCAAGAAAACCCATTAGAGTTCAACCTAATGATGAAAAAGTTAGGAATATATTACAGGAATAACTAGATAAGCAACAAATCAACTGTGAAAGTGATGTCCACCCCGAGGTAGCATGGTATGATATGCAAAAAGCTGTGAAAAAAGCAGTGTTATCTACTAGTAACTTAAATTAAAACGTTAGGAAATAGCTGTGGATCTCAGCGGCGTTTATAAAACTAATAAATGCTCGGAAAACCATCTTTTATGGTTCTGGGCACTATGAGGAACGGAGGTAACCTAATCGTAGGCTGATAAAAATACAAGAATTTCATTCACTTAATCCAGGAGATTAAACCGATGGGCAGGACACTTAAGGCGACAGTTCAACTAGCCTTCAGCTACACTTCAGTTACCCAATCAACCTAAATGGGAAGTCGATGTAAGTCCTCCAACTCTTAGTGAGGTTGAAAAGACTAAAAGTAATTTAAAGCGAGGGAGAGCAGAAGGGCCTGACAGATTAACCCCTGGGATTTTTAAGCATGGTGGTCCAGTTTTAGCAGTTAGATTAACTGGAATCTTAGCTAAAATGAGGAAACTGGACTAATCAGTCGCTAATCGTCCCAGTTTATAAGAAAGGACAAAAGTCCTTAATGTCGGTTGTTATGTTAATCTCACAGTCTATCCTAGCTTCCGGACAAGCCAATCTATTCATTCTTCTTGAGTCGCGTTTTGACCTTGTTAATTGTTCGCTCATCAGCCTTGACTGTTTCTATGTGAGCGTATGTGTGTGCACTTCTTATCCCATTCATCACAAGTCTATAACCTATTTTTATGTGACTATGAATATCGATTAACGTTTGGTTAAATCGTGTTGGCTCACATGCCTTCTCCACTGCACGTCATTTCGCTTCGTCCCTCTGGTTGTCTGTCCAGATCAGTAAGTGTACAAAATATATGCATCCAAAAACCCATTCTCGTATTTGACTTATTTGATTCCGTTATTCACTAACATGATTTAAGTCGATGATTATATACGAGAATTGACAATATATCTCAATAGCGACCAACATACGATCTAATTGAAGTCAGATGTTGGTCCACTAAAAATCACAGAGGAATCGGTTCAACTAATATGGTGTCTAAAATACTAGCGTCAGAAGACTTCGACAACTAACTAGAGCTGATGAAGTGCAAACCCTAAAAAAACTAGGCTGGTTTTATATCTGAATGTGGATGTTTAGACCAAATATTTACCCTTCAGCAGGTTCTGGAACACACATACTTTTCGACGTCCGACTATAGTTGTATCCTGTGATCTTAAGGCAGCGTTCGACTGATGATTGTGAGATTCTATGCCATTGTCTGTCATTGAAAGGCGTACCAAATAAGTACACCAATCTTGTACATAATCTCTACTCCAACACTTCTGATCGTGTTAGACCTTGTGGCGAACTCTTATCAAAGTTGTCAACCTCAAGTGGCGTTCGTCAGGACCATTCACTTCATTTTTATTTAACTTTGTAGACATATTTTTAAAAAGAATACTTCCAACGTCTGAATTTTCAAGGATTGGTCTACCTAGAGATTCGCTTGTTTACGCAGAATACGTAAATGATATAGTTCTGTTTGGTGGAAATGCTGACGAAATCCAGTCTTCTGACCACCTTAAGCAACAATACAAGTGTGTTTGGGATGGTGTTCTCTCTATATGTAAAATGTTACTTCAGCATTGTCTTACATCATCGCCTGAATTAATGATATGGAATGAAGTTGTTGGACGCATAGACCGTTTTACTTGTTTTGGGAGTTTCATCAGTACTGGTGGGTTGGTGCCTAACGAAGTCTCAGCACGGATTCAGAAGACTCGATTTACTTTTGCCAACTTGCGTCATTTGTGGTGTAGGCGAGATATCCGTCTTACGTCCAAAGGGCGAGTTCACTGCACAGCAGTCTACTCTGTTCTACTTTATGGATAGGAAACATGGCCATTACGAATAGATATTTGTAGGTTGCTGGTATTCGATCATAGGTGTCTATGAAGCATTGCTCGTGTACTTTGGGACTAGGAATAAGCAATGTCTGGGTTAGGAATAGAAAACTGTATGATGAAAAATCGGTTGGTGTGATTGTAAATCCTCATCAACTGAGGTGGCTGGGACATGTGTTACGTATGACCAACCGCCGCTTTCCTCGACGGGTGTTGTTTTCTAGTGCGAGAGTTGGCTGAAAAAAGCTAAGGGCGACCAAACTGGGACATGACATCAGTCCATGAAGTCACTGACAGTTGGACTTATTCATTTTAATAGGTGTAGACTACGTGGTTGGGGTCCACGTGATTATCGTAACCAATGGTTAGAGACCTTGAACACCATAGCTCAAAATCGTTTTCAATGATTAAGGTGCATCCGTCCTCTGTCTTCCCCCAAATTCTGAGATTGTAGATTCTTCATGACTTTCTTTTCGTTTTTATTTCACTAAATTATATTTTCTTTTCGAATAGTATCTTTGGTGCCTAGTCCTTATTACCACTGCCACTACCTGTGCTATTCTGGGATTTGGTTTGACAGCATTTTCCTGTGCTAATGGGATATGGCAACTCGAACCGATGTAAATACGTACAGGTTCTATGTTTTAACTGATTGACTCACTATGATTCTATTTCCTATCTCTGATTTTTCTAATATCATAATTTCTTTTTTTACTCTTGCTGGTTAAGGCGTTCGGCTTTGAGCCAGTAAGTCCCAGATTCGGACCCCACTCCATTTACTTCAGTTTAGACAACCGAGTGGTATCATCAGCCCTCATATTGAGAGATAAGCCGGTACCGTGATTTTGTGTCGGCGCAAGATGGTTATGTGACCCAGGCACCTGATGAAAGAGTTACTAGTATTTGACCACAGATGCCTTAGAAATATTGCTCGCATCCGCTGGGATCACCGAGTAAGTAATAGTGAGGTTAGACTCAGGGTATTAGGGAATGATGGTAAATCAGTTGATGAGGTTGTAAATCTTCATCAACTGAGATAGTTGGGCTACGTGTTACGTATGTCTGAACACCGATTACCACGACGCTCTATGCTGACTAGTATTGGGTATGGTTGGAAGAGAGTTATGGGCGACCAAACCAAAACATGGCATCAGAGCTTGAAGTCACTAACTTTTAGTCTGAGCCATATTGGTAGATTCAGACTACTTGGTTGGTATCCGCGTGACTATCATAACCAATGGTTGGAGACTGTGTGACATGGCTCAGAATCGATCAGAATGGCGTAGGTGTATACACTCTTTATCTTCCCTTAAACCTTGAGAATAAAATTGCTTCATATCTTTCTTTCTTCCTGTACTATATCCTTATATACAACCTTTCTTTATATACTACCACCACTAAATTAATTACTTCTATGAATCCGGTGTTTATCTTGTTGTGTTAACGAGGTATGGCAACTTGGACCGATGCATAAATGTGCCTGGTCCTACGTTGTAGCTGACTGGCGAAAGAGTTAATCTTAGGTGACCTTTTGACATGTTAAAAATTTAAGCAACCTAAATAAATCTAGTAATAGGTACTGTTTTGAAAAAGTTGTTTCTATAAAATTATAATACTGGGTTATTTTGTCTGAATACACATCGGTATTACGTACTCGTAAAAATAACAATCGTAAGGACATAGTTATGGTTGGTTTTTTCACTATACATTGCTCAGTGTCTGCTTTTCTCTAACGTATAAAATCATAAAATGGTTTTACATATGAAACTTAATTATTCTTGATTACTCTATAGTTTCGGTTCTTGCTGACTGCCTAATGTCATCACTTCCAAAGAGGATAATCAAAGTATGTTAATAACATATAATTCACTGTAATGAACTGTAGGAAACTCAAAAACTTATCCAGGATCCATGTGATGGCATAAAAGCGGTACCAGATGAAAACAACGCAAGATACTTTCTGGTATCCATAGATGGACCGAAAGATAGCGCATACGAAGGAGGTATTTTCGACTTAGAATTATTCCTTCCGGAAGAATACCCTATGACTGCACCTAAGGTCAGATTTACAACCAAATTATATCATCCAAATATTGATCGTCTTGGCAGAATTTGTCTTGATATTCTTAAAGGTAGGTTAAAGTAATAAGATTTCGTTTATATTTTGATTCTGTAATAAATTCTCCTATCGCATCTTATTTGCCAAAAGTAACTGTCTTTACATCTAAAAAAGGGTCTCCTTTTGCCCGTCTCAGTATATATATGCACACACATGTTGTCCAGAACCCAAGTTCTGTAAACTAATTGTTTCTTCGTCACGTGTTTCCGACAGTAACGTCTGCCTTGATGTTGTGGTCGGGCTTATCTTTTGTAATGACCCAGTCGAGCTGTATTAGTTGGAACAATCTTTTTTTTAGTTTCCATTATGCCAAGTAGGGCAGTTGAAGAAAGTAGCAGCTGAAGGTCTAAGGGTGACATGGTACTTCTAACTGTACTAGGGTCTGGGGGCAGTAAGGTATTTTCCATATAACAGTCAAACCCTAAAAGTGGACCACTCTATACGTTATTCAGTCAGTGTTTTTATTGACTGAATCGTCTTCATTTGTCCGATCCTGAAAGAAATGAATTCCCAAATGTCTCTGGTCAGTCACATTTTATATTTTGAAAGCAACCACTCTATTGGCTGAATATCTCAGTTTATGTTAACAGAATGAATGCAACTCTTTAGTTTGTATATAAACAAACCACATCACTCAACACTGAGTAGAAAAATATCTCTGAATTTCAAACAAGTGATAATATCGTCATCAGATTTTCACTTTTTGTACTAATACACGCTTTCATAAGAAAGTAATAAGCCTCAGTTTTTTCATTGAGTTTAGTATGTAAGTAACTATCATTCTAGATAACAATGCTATAAAGCCAAATACTACAATTAAAACAGAAATGTTTATACACTTTTTCTAGGACATGAAATCCTTCTTTGGTATCATTTCCCATCTGGCCCTCATCAGTTGAGTCCTATTTTTAGTCGTTATAAGTCAATAACCAACTTGATTCTGTATCATTACAGTAGAGTCTGTTGACGTCTGTGGACTGTGTTGCTCGTGATAATCCACCTATCTGTTACCTTTCAAACACCGATCTAAGTCCATCATCATTGGTGTAGTTGTAAAATGTGATAACCGAATTTAGGTAATATTTGATTACCTCTTCCTCATGAGATACATTTCTCATAGTTATAAACTGTAAAATTGCAGGTAAATGGCGTAAAAAATCATACTAGTTTTCCACCTCAGATTACGGATGAAATCATTTAAGGTAACCCGTATTTGCGATAGCCTTATATATTCCTAAGTCATTAAAATAAGACAGCGGTAAAATATATTCAAGAACACATCAAATAAATACGAGACTTTCTTGCCGAACACTATATACCAACTGATAACAAAGTAGTCTACTAAGTATTTAGAAGTCTACAAATAAATAGGTCGAGAAACTCTAAAAATCTGTCGTTCTACTATACTTGTTTTTCCCCTCTATCTAATTCCAAATAATATCTCAATTGTAAACCTGCTCATTTCTAAATTCATTGTTTTGTAATCGGTTTCAAGGAGAAATATCTTCTGTGTATCTATTTAGTTTGATGCGAAACAACTTATTGTTAACATGAGTATGATCTCGAGTCTCTAAGTAGAATGAGCTTTATTTTACTACGTAATATAACCATACGTAACCTAGTTGTTCTGAAAACTGTCGACATATTAGTCAATCAGTCATAAGCAGTGTTTCACCATTGGCCACGATAGTCACAGGGATCCCGACAAAGTAATATACGCCTACTAGTTTAATATTCATACTGGTAATCTCACCCAATTGTGCTAATATGGTGTAGAAACTTAGGACGATTCACATATGTACCTAGTTCGACATGGCGTATGGTTGACTAACTCCATCTTCCTTTAAGTCTTGATCTCAGTGTCTTTCCACATTTATAATCCTTCGATTTTATTTGTTCCTTTTAAGCCTTATCAACTATGTTTAACCATCTACTGCGGTTAATATTTTCCTTATTCTTTGCTCTTCATCTTGTTTAATTTCTTCGCTCTGTATACTAATTTAAACTATGGCGAAACTTGATACAATATATTCCTATTAAGTCTCATGTTGTCTGTAATTGACTTACATAAATATCGACACTGAGTTGTATCTTTTCTAATTTTTCCTCTATTTATCCAGATAAATGGAGTCCTGCTCTTCAAATACGCACTGTTTTACTGTCTATTCAAGCATTGTTAAGTGCACCAAATCCTGAAGATCCACTGGACGGTGAAGTTGCATCACATTGGAAACAAAATGAATCAGAAGCCCTTGCTAAAGGTCGGCTTATGTGAAATAATAACAAGTCGTTTTTATTATTTAAACTGTTTTGAATGGTGGCCACTAAATTACTAAGCCAGTAAGTCGCAAGTTCGAATCTCGCTCCAGTTACTTTGGTTTAAGCAGTTGGGTAGTATTGATAGCCCTCGACACTTAGAGTATGACTCAAAATCAGGTACACGAATTTGTATCTGGTAAATAAGTTTATAAAATAATTAGGATAAGTAGAAAAGATTCATATAATAGCAGTCAAGAGAGTCGGATCATTTTTAAGAATGTTTTGGTGTCCTATTACTACACAAATGATTTATACCACTAATCATCAAGATAACTAACTCAATCGAACTAACTACTGACATAAATTAGTGAAGTTGACAAAATGATGATTTATCGATAAACTAAATAGTTTTAAAAGTTTTAGTGAGCCAGGAACATTCAACTTAACTTTAACCAACTACCTTCAAATAATGGCTTTGTTAGTCTCCCATAATCATCCAGTCAATCTATATTGAGGTCTTATTATACTAAACAGGTCGGTTACAGAACGTTTTGGCTAAAACCAATAAGTTTAAGGTCCATAGGCGAGTCATTATTGCTGACTGTACTGAGTTGCGGGGATGGTCACTAAGTTCCTTTCCTCGAACAACCGACGTCTTCACTATGAATCAAAGGTATAGACTCAGAGAACATTGATCATAAAACGAACACACTCCAGTACTACACAGATCTCTGACCCTAATGAAAGGTTCTAAGATGCAGCTAAAACATCAAATTACTCTGCATCACTTTAAAAATATGAAACACTATATTTAAATGTCTATAAAGCATGTCTAAGGGTACTAGTATTTAATCATTGTTGCGATGTTAGATAGTTGCAAGTAGTCAACAACGTTTTCTATCGACTGTCTTCAGCCATTAAGCATCTCAGCATAGTCCACGCAATGTTGAATCCCCTAGATTAGGGAATCGCATTGCAACTCGGTCGATAGAATTCAATCAGGACTAAAAAGGACAAGACAAATCTGACATTGATCACCACTCAGTGATCAATCAGTCGTACAACATAGTTGTATCTTTAACCGTTTGTTCACTAACAGTGTGAACATATCACTTCCCTTTTTACATTCTATTCATCGCCCCCAAATGCCCTGGTACGGCCGAGAGTGGGGAGAGTCCGCTCTCCCTCTCGAAATGCTCTCACATGGCCAGCGAATATATAGCCTCTGCCAGGGAAGTCCTACTCACTGCCTTCTCGTGGCGGGTGTGTTGTTTATGAAATTGAGAAGAGGAAGAGCAGATGTCCGGCGCTATAACCGGGTTGGTGGACACGGCGCGTCCACCTAGGAGAGTTGGAAAACCCTGATTCCAAACCAATGGTGCACGTGGGCTCCAGGACTCTGGAGGAACAAATGGCGTATGAATCAATCGTTGGTCACCAGCTACCATGTGACTGCATCTCCTTACGATGCTCTACTGCCTTGTGGATCAGATCTTTAGGTCAAAGGCTCGGGATGTGGCCCCCTAAGAAAATCACCTGCTTCAGTTTGGGCGCCAGGGGAGTATCACAGCCCTCACACAAATGAAATGAGATTTGTGTGGCGCATATATATCTGGTGCCCCTTTGTATCAGTATTTATATGTTTAAATAAATAATAGAAATTCTATTCATCGTCTGTGTAAATATTTCTATATGTTAGTCATTTTCAGTTTTATTTTTATTACCAAAGCACGTGAATGGACTCAGCTTTACGCTAGACATAATTAACTCTTGGACAATAGTACTAGCAGCGACCAACCCCTCGTAGAATATCGTTCCTTTATCAATGGATAACCGAAACATGATCAAACATTTTCTATCCAAATTATATATATATCTAGTAACTGATATATTTGTATTTATGAAGATCTCCGGTACTCAATTATGTTGTTGAACTTTTTCCTCTTCAATCATACTTCTACATCATTGAAATCACAATGCAGAAGTCATATAACAAAGTGGTCTGTTATACATTACGTGAAACCATTTTGTAGCTTTACACCATTATGACAGAAATTTCCGATATTCTCTTTTTGGTTATTAACTTCTCTCTTGTCCCCGTGTCTATGTGTGTCCCGCTTTCCAAGAAAGTACTTTTTGTATCGCTTACATTCTCCACTTACTGGTTTTGTAAAATTTACCATACTACTACTACTACTACCTATATTATGTTAATAGTAGTATGTAATTCATGTTTTCGTGTATCTTCATTACCATATTATTTATTTATATCTATCTTCTCTCCCTCTCTCTAGTCTCACTCATTGCAATTCTCTTAATATGCTGGCATCTGTATGTAGGCAGTATCTGTGTGTGATAAGGACGGGTTATATGATGACCATTGAACAATCGTACACATTGAAGTCTGTCCCCCTAATTTTGAGGAAGAAAAAAAGGTATTATTTTTAAAAAAACCCACCCAAAATACCTGATTATTGACTTACCTCATCAGTGTATAATGTATAAGAACGCTAATGTTCGTCGCTTATTTATTATTAGGATTATGATTATAATTTGTTTTTTTCCAAGCATTATTATTCCTTCACACTCTTGATCACCGCTTAACTGCAAACAAACGGACAGATATTTCTTGTCCATCATTACTTTTTTGAAATGATCTGGAATTCAGTTTTTTTTACCGTCAAGAAAAGTAAGCACATTATTGCTCAGGCAAAAATTGAAAAATCTCTTTCTGATTCTCTAACTGTAAATGTCCTGATAAGAATATGTATTATATGTGAGTAAAAATGACTGTCTTCATATATGAGTTTATTAATAATTTCTTTATTGTTGTTGCAATGATCAATTTTAAAAATGATCAATACCCATAGTTTTCATCCAGCAATTAAACATTGCTAGTTTTATCCTAGGTTTTGAAATGGTAAAATTTTTTTAGCTCAGGTGGATGATTGTGTTGCAGCTTCGTTCTCTGAACCGGATGGCTTGATCTAGAAGTCCTCATTGTTCTCCTGAATAAAATCATTAGCACAAACGCAGAGTTCCAATATTCCTCTATACATAGCAATTAACCCCCTTTTTCTTAAACATCATTTGATAATGATGATTCAACTTGTTAATTTCATTTCTTATTGTAAACGTTCTACGGCAAACTGGGCCAATATACATTTGTAGTAGGCTCTACATTAACTATGAATAACTGACTGGCAAAGTAAGTGTAATCAATAATGTGATTGTAAGGCGAATCTTAGCTATTATTGCTAAGGGATTACAACATTCGGCTTTCAACCAATAGGTCACAGGTTCAGAAATCGTTCCATCCACTTCTGTTTAGGAAACAGCTGGATAGTGTTCACGTGTACACTTTTTAAACTACTGCTCCGCTCGTTGAATCTTTATTCGATAGAATTCCATCAGCACTAAGGGATAGACAAGCGTAAAGTTGGTTACCACTACTCAACAATCATCATCAGTCAACTCAAATTTTCAGTTTTACTTGAAGTCATTGGCCACCTGAGAATAGCTTATTGGTAACGTCCTTGACTATGATATGAGTTAGTTTTACGAGGTAGCATCAGTTCCTTCAAAATTGCAGATATACACCTTACTAAGGATAATTGCCAACCTAGTTACATAGCCACCTCCCAAATGCATCCAACCACCTAATATCAAAACATACATAATAGTCAGGTATTAAGTCTGAGTACATTCAACTTAGTCAAATTTACCTAAAATATATCAGTCGTATTTTGTTTTAAATGTCATCATCAGTTAAAGTGTTAATGGAACTATCAGTGTCATAACTAAACATACCTAACTCACTATATAAGATAGAATATGTACTAACGGATAAGCTCATATATTACTTTAATTACCTGATATTAAATCAGAAGACATGTTTCTTCTGTTTCATTATTCAGTTGTTCTAAGTTTTATCACAATATGTTAAAAATATTGAACTATTTGACTAAGTGGATGTTTATATAGTGTACGATTAACAAAATCAAGAAAAATCTCGGTTGGAAAATGACATAAAATAGTACAATAATCGTAAATTGTTTGATGTTGAATGTAAAATAAGAAAATTAATGTAATTGCTATAAGATTCATTAAGTGTTCTATTGACCTACGTTAGTAGATGTAGACTACCTGTTTGGCGGTCGTACCCAGTGGTTAGAGACTTAGGATGACAGAATGGACTACAATGGTACAGCTGCATTAATTATTTGTCTTCCACTAGATCTAAAGCTACAAAATTATCTTATACTTATTTCGTAAATTAGTCCTCTAATCATATTGTCTTTGTGTAATATTTCCCACCACGACTATCATCCTGTGTCATTGGTGATATCTGTTTCACTCCTGAATTCGTCAATTTATATTATTGTAGAATAATTGGAAAAGACCATCTCAACTATCAGTGATGTGATCACTGAAACTTAGTATCTTGAAAGTGGATTTCCAAAATGCATTATTAGAAGCCATGACTTATAATGTTAATCAAATGAACGGAACAGTAACAAGCCCTTGATATTAAATAAGGATCGTGCTTTATCCAAAAATGTCTCAGCCCTGGAGATTTGATCTAATCGATTTCGACTCAGTGGTTTAAACGTAGTGTATTTTGCAAATAACAAGATTTTAGTTTTTTTGTTGACAGCGTAGGACCAATTAAAGCAAATTGCTCAAGAGATCTATATCAGAAGAAAGCTTTTGAAGTGTTCGCTCGTTTTCAATATTTCCCAAAATATGTCGTTTCAAAATGAATAAGTAAAGGTTTGTCATCATTAACTATAGCAAAGATTGAGATTAAAAATCACTTTTATAATATGGTAGAGACCCTTCGATTTCCAATTATTCTTTAATAACATAAACTGATCTTTGTACGCACTGTTCTAATGATTAGAACAATTTAACCGATTAGTAAAGGGTCAGTCAGTCAGTCAGTTACAACGTAGAACTTCGTACGTACGTACATCAGTTCAAGTTGCCATACCGCATCAGCACAGAGATTCAGTTGTCGATTCAAATCCCATAGTGGTAGGAGTAGTAAGAGTATAAGCAGTAAACCGAAAGATTAGGGTTTGAAGATGTTATTCAAGGAGTGTGATACAGTGAAATAAATTTGGAAGGAGAAAAAGGATAGTAACATGAAGAATTCAGAAGATTAGAATTTGGTAGAGCACAAAGAGTGGATGCACCTTCGCCATTGCAAACGATTTTGAGCCATGTCATTCAAGGTCTTTAACCATCGGTTGCTATCATCTCGCGAATCCCAACCAGGTAGTCTACACCTACTAACATGGCTCAGTCCAATTGTCAGTGACTTCATGGATTTGTGCCACGTTTTGGTCTGGCTGCCCCTAGCTTTCTTCCAACCTACTCCTACACCATAAAACATTACACGTCTGGGTAGTTGGTGGTTGGGCATACGTAACACATGTCCCAGCCATCTCAACTGATGAAGTTTCACTACTTCATCAATCGATTTGCCATCCTTACCTAGTACCCGTTTCCTAACATCTGCATTACTTGCCCGGTGGTCCCAGGATATACGAGCAATGCGTCGAAGACACCTATGATCGAACACTAGTAGCCCACGAATATCCTCTACTCTTATCGGCCATGTTTCACTGCCATAAAGTAGGACGGAACGAACTGTTGCACAGTAAACCCGTCCTTTGGTTGCTAGACGGATATCTCGCCTACGCCATAAATGGCGCAAGTTGGCAAAAGCTAGACGAGCCTTCTGTATCCGTGCTGAGATTTCGTCACACACCAGACCACAAGGGCTGATCAGACTCCCATGATAAATGAAGCTGTCAACACGCTCAACTACTTCACTCCCTATCATTAGTTCAGGTGTCGATGCAACCCAATCCTGAAGTAACATTCTGCACTTCGAGGGAGAGAATCGCATCCCGAACATGCCTGCATAGTTGCTTATAGTGGTCAGAAGACTCTGCATGTTGTCAGCGTCTTCACCGAGTAAAACTATGTCGTCGGCGTATTCTAAGTCGACAAGTGAGTCTCCTGGTAAAAGTTCAACTCCTGGAGGTTTAGCTGATGAAAGTGCTATCTCTAAAAGTAAGTCAATGACAAAGTTAAACAAGAATGGGGAGAGTGGACAGCCCTGACGAACGCCACTTGTGGTAATCAGTTCTGATGACAGTTCGCCATAGGCTCTAACTCGACCAGTTGTGCTCGAGTAGAGAGCCTTTATGAGGTTAATGTACTTCTTTGGTACTCCTTTCAGTGACAAACATTGCCATAGAACCTCACGATCAACAGAGTCAAATGCCGCCTTAAGGTCAAGAAATACTACTATTGTGGGACGTCTGAATTTGTGTCTATGTTCTAGGACCTGACGTAGAGTGAAAATCTGGTCTATGCAACCACGTCCAGGTCGAAAACCAGCTTGGTTTTCTCTAGTCTGCTCTTCACGAGCTTTGGTTAGGCGACCTAGTATTATTGAAGCTAATATTTTAAACACTATATTAGTCAAACTGATCCCTCTCTGATTGTCACAGGAGGACTTATGTCCTTTCTTATAGGCTGGCACAATCAGTGATTGGGACCAGTCAGATGGAATTACGTCTAGTTCCCAGATTCTACCTAAGACCTCAGTCAATCTCGCTGCTAGTACTGGATCACCATCCTTAAAAATCTCAGGAGTAAACCTGTCAGGGCCTGCTGCTCTCCCTCGCTCCAGATTTCCTATAGCTTTTTCAACCTCGTAGAGAGTTGGAGGACTTACATCAATTTGCCATTCAGGACGACTGGGGATCGTGGGTAACGGAAGTGTGGCTGAAGGCCAGTTGAATTGATCCCTTAAGTGTTCTGCCCATTGATCCAATCTCCTGGATTGAGAATAAATGATGTGCCCATCTTTATCTGAGATGGTTTCACTGATACTTGGGTTTCTAATGCCGGTTTCTTTAATAAGCCTGAATAGCTGTCTGCTGTTACCTATTGCCACTGCCTTTTCCATCTCTGTTGCTTTCGCTACCCACCACTGTTCACGATCATTGCGTAGGCTTCTTATTAGCCTGCGCTTAAGCTGACTCCGCTCTTCGTTATGTTCAGAGCCAGATGGGATGAGTTTACGAGCATCTATCAGTGTGGTAGATGCTGCCGAGATCCATTGTTTCTCCCTAACCTTATGGTTTACCTTACTAGCGGATATCACTGCTGTTTCCACAGCTTTTCCGATGTCATTCCACGCTGGCTCAGGGTGGGCATAACTTACATGGCCGCCTAGCTGCTTTTCCAGTTGTTCCTGAAATATGTTCTTAGCTTGCCTATCATTAAGTAGAACCCTAAGAGGTTTCCCTGTAGTGTCTTTCCTACGTCCAGTTAGACGCAGACAGATACGTGCCCGCAATAGAGCATGATCTGAGTCTAAACATGTGCCCCAGAATGAACGATTGTTCCAGCCAGCATAGCTCGGTTGCTTCATCACGATAAGCAAGCCCGACCACCATGTCAAGGTAGCAGCAACGGTCGGGTAAAGGGTAATCCAATTTCAAGTCAACTAATCATTATGACTAAATAAAATTTCAATAAATATTCTCTTCGAAGCATTAAAAAAGTTGAGCGAAGAGATGTTTATCCTCAAAAAAATATTTTTATACAAAATTTATTACTAACTAAAGAAGCTTAAAGCACTTATGAATTTAAATGAGACAATAGAGTTTATCTGAAATATGTGCCGTAATATAAGGTATTTCGAACAATTCAAGTACACAATGACTGGTCGAAACACTTCACTTTCGAAGAAAGTTAATTAAACCAGATTAATGGTTTTACCTGTTTGTTTTACTCTTAAACTTACAGTAACGGTGAGATTTATTTACAGCTATATATATAACAATCACGGTATACACTATCATGTTTCTTTACAGTACAGAATTCTCAGCATAAAATATGCGACATTGCAACAAATCTGTCTCATCTATTTAAGATCAGAAGAGGTTTTTGTGGATATTTCAGTATTTTCATGGTTGAAATCATGAGTTAATTTAATCTAGACCACCATGGAAAACCTGGAAGTACTGGATGGCCGTTTCGTCCTAATATGGGACTCCTCAGCAGTGCGCATCCACGATCCCGCACTTGCGAGATTCGAACCCAGGACCTACCAGTCTCGCGCCAGAGCACTTAACCGATAGACCACTGAGCCGGCATCCAACGGTGTTAATATCTAACTTCAATTTAACTTGAGAATATTACAAAAAACATGTACTAGTGATTTCCAACAGTGATTAGTCAACATTCGTCTGTAAATGTTCTTAACCAGTTTTGCTCCTGTGTAACATGTATAACTTGTTATCTTTTATTTATCACAGTTTATCCAACTCCAAAGTTTAAGGATTCATATAACTTAATTTAACTCAGACTTTTATTCGAAATGTACTTGTGAAAGTGACAGTACTACTTTGCATATATTATCTCCCAATATTATTTTGTTGTTATCTGTTGGAGAAAGTAAGAACAACCAGTTTACGGGAAAACGTGCAATAAAGGGTATTTGAATAAGACTATTATTCTTAAATACAATATTATATTTTCCATAGCATATAAGAGAATCTACAACTCTTCAGAGATGGTCTTCCCAACTTTAGCTTCTACATTGACGTGGTGGTAGCCAGGTTTGTTTATCCTGATGATCCAATATAGCCATATTGACTGAAACTCTTGTTATTTTGGGTCCTATGCTAGGCACGTTTTGTGTAGAACGAAAACACTGAAAGTAGTAAAATTAAGGGCGGTGTCGTACTACTCACTGTTCACAGGAGCGGCGGTAGATACGTTTCTCAAACAACCAGGATCCTCCTTCCACAACGGGAGGTTAGATAAGGTTGGATTTCTGTCGCCGACAATATGGCCTAAAAATTGCGGAGCTAACAAATCAATAACTATCCACACAAAGACCGTATGTGGCCAGCCCCAAGCAGTTGTCTCTTGGGCTCTGCGATCATGCCCTTAAGTGACTAGTACCACAATCACTACATTTTCCTTTACAGAAACCTTAAGAAGTATCTTGTTACGGTGTCGGCAACTGGGAGGTAACCACTCACATAACAACACTCAAGAACTCTTCGTTCACTTAATAATAATCCTGTTGTCTATTATATAAAAAGTTATATTAGGTACTACGCCTGAAGAATATGTTTTGAGTTTTATAATTAGAACAATGATGCTCATAATCACACCAAGTCAGTTATAAAGAAACGCAGGAACTAGCACAAATACACATCGGCAAAAATTGTCACACTTTAAAATCCACATAGAGAAAGAAGACCAAACATAATAGTTAGAAAAGAATAGGTGAAGGTTTAAGAAAGGTATAAACTCATAATAAACTTCAAGATTCGAAGAGAGCGGAACCCATATCGATGAAAGCGATTGCAAGATTTATGCCTTAGAAATTATTAAATCAAAAATGAGAAGAAAACGATGTACTCATATAATCTGAGAAACACTTAACACAATAAATTATTCAAGGGGTCTACTTTACTTTAAATTATGATAAAGAAGATTGTAGCAATAATAATAAAAATACCAGTAACCATTAAACAAAACAATTTTATAATTTTTTATTTCACTACTAAACATCTATTTAGAAAAAGAAAAACAACTCGATATAACATATTAACTAAAATTCATTGTATTGCAATTTATAAGGCAACAATTTTAGAAAGAAGTTACATAAAGCAAATGGGGCAACAAACAATGAAATGAAAATTAAAACAGTAATGAAAATAACTGTCGTTACCTCATTTTGTATTGAGATTTTAGAAAAAAAAAAAAACGAAATGCTATGTAATTCCATTATTGCACATGTATGAACTTGGATTAGAACATTTTCCTAAAAAAATATATCCATTATCGTAAAATGAATTCAATCAATAGAAAATGAAAAAGAAATACAATTAGGCCAATACACATGCTTAAGCTGAAAATTAATTTGTCAGTAGTATTATGTAATTCAAAGATATTTTTATTGGTTTAAACAAAAATGATATACCTATTCATAATTACACACGCACACACACACACACACACAAAATGATGTAATATCATGTTAGGAAATTATGATAATCGAACAGGTATATAATTATTTATTCATTTAATTGAATAAACAAATTTTTATAAATTAAGCCGGTGAAATGTTTGATGTGTATTGCAGAGAGAGGGAGAGAGAGATAGAAAAAAAAAGGTGTTGAAAGCAATTCATTAATAAATAATGATCTATCAAAACAAAACAAAACAAAACGATGAAAATAATGTATAGAAAGTAACTGTATGTAAATTTATGTTTACAAATAAGTATCAGGGTTTTGTTTTTAAAATTAAAAAAAAATGCCTACTGATGTATAAAATTTTTTTCCAGTATGAAAGCAACTTCAAGAGACAAAAAAATTTTGTTTTTGTAATAAATTTCTTCAGTGAATATAATAAATGTATTGTAAGAGAAAGTGAATAAGAACCGGGACATCATTAACTACATACATACATAAGAATCATAAGAAAAAGAAAACTAGAAAAGAGGAAAGAATATCAACAATGTAATTAGTTACTTGCACCCGACAATGGAGATGAGAAACTAGTCGAAGAAGATGATGATGATGAAGAATAATTTGTAGAATCTGAAGATAGATCTGATTTCCTTGTAAAGGATGAAGATATATTATAATGATCCTGGTCACTAACATTACAAGGTAATGTTAGTAATAAAGGCAAATAAATTGTATTGTTTAAATGATTCTTATCATCATCATACTTTTTAGTGGATAATTTCATTAACCTGGTTTCATATTGTTCTTCAGTAACAACAGTATGATTGCTTCTGCTACTAATATCATTATGATTAGAAGTAACCCTAAGATCACCATCAGTGTTTTTTAAATGCACTAAAGATATCGCTGAAGACAATGATGGTGACGGTTGTATTAGTGTTTGTTGTGAATACGATGCATAAGGACAACATATTGGCTTTTTCTCAATCTCATCCTCACCATCATCATTATTGAATAAAACTTTCCTATAACATGGACTGAATGAAGTTGTTGTTAACATCTCAGAAGATAATTTATGATCATAAGGAGGACAGCAGAAGATATCTGATGATTGTTGTTGGCGTCTCGTTTGTTGTCGATGGTGGCAGCGTTGTTGATCATCAGAACGATACACATTATGATGATAATTTGATTTACTTTTTGTCCATTTACGATCATTCACAGAAGAAAATAGTGAACCATAATTTAATAGATGATTAGGGTCAGAATAAATACCGTTCTTAAATTGATTTTTGGAAAAATATGTAGGAAGCAGCAGATTATCGAAATCAGTAATATAAGTACTATTGCTTACAGATGAAGTTATACACTGGACACATGCCTTTTGCTGTTTAGTAATATATGGGGGGAAATAAGAATCATTATGATGACAGTACGGTTTCACTGATTTTAAAAGATTCTGACATTCCTTACAAGAAGAAGGCATGAGACATTGAGTGTTTGATAATTGCTCATTACTGGCAAATAAAACTTTATTGTTTGAGGATAACTTGTGATTCTTTGGAACTGAACACAAGATTACCTGAAGGATGAATTTAAAAAAGAGAAGAAAACTGTTCATTAGTAAATAAACGTGTTTACAAATTGAAAAATGCCACTCAAAAACTACATATTCAGAATGTTTTGATGTTGTCTCCACTGAGCTAGAAGGCAATAATTGCAGAGCCTCCATTCTTATTCAGGACAACATCATCAATGCTTGCTTCATGTAGAGAAGTGAACATTCCAGTTATTCTACAAATGTTACATCAGTCAGTTCTGATGGCCTTGTTTTTGATTGTTTTTTATTTATCGGTTTTGTTATCTTTACTAGTTCGCGCATTCATGTTGAATAAATGAAGGTAACAAAACCTATGAAGACAACTAACCACAAACAAGGCCATCAGAACACACTAATATAATAGTTAAGGAATAAATAAAAAGCTCACTTCTGCTGGAAGTAAGTACTGATAATGTTATCTAGAACGTAATGAATGGGCTGATAAATTGTTGAATAATACAACTGGTATGACTGTTTGCAACAGGTGGAGTTTTGTTCTCTAGACTGGATGGTTTGGTTGTGGAGCTTTCAATATTTTTCTGAACAGCATTAGAGCAAATTTTAGGTTTTGGATGATGTTGTTCGGAAGAACAATAAAAGCTCTACGACCAAACCATCCAGCACAGAGAAAAAAGTTCCACCTGAGTTACTAAATTAATGTGGAACACTACATAAATGATTATCATACTAAATCATTAAGCAAAGAATCCATAATATAACGGAAATTCTTATACTAAAAGGGCGAGAGTTGATTGTTAATATGGAGAAAACATAATCAGATAATCTACAGTGAGATAAGCAAGCGTGTGTAGTAGAATACAAGTTGAGACTATTCGATAAGATCAGAGATAGTATAGATTGTTTAGAAATACAAACTCGTAATTTGATCCAGTAAATTGTTAAAGCCTTCTCTATGTACAAGTTCCAAAGTCCCAATCCAATTTGAGACAGTTTATTTGACTTTGTAAATAGATTTAAAAGGATTCTGATGAATCTGCTTTAAAAACCCACGGCCACACACTAGATAAAACTTAAAAACACAATACATACTTTCGAATTACAAAACTAGCATTTGATAGTATGAAATCGCTTTTAGTCAATTCGCTATATTGCATAAGCTCCATTTGTAAATTGGTTTACTACGGACAATACAGATTCACAAACTATGGTAAAACAGCTATGTTGAGTGTTTTCAGGTTTTTCATAGCTCTGCAACTGAATTCAGTCTAATCATGATTGTTTAGGTTGGTAAAAGGCTAACGGTATAAATCAAGACGTGACAACACTCCATGAAATAATGACTATCTAGTTGAAGTTCGCACCATCATTGTAACCAATGGTTGAAGATATTGGATAATATGGTTCAGAATCGATCACAATGGCACGGATATATTCACACTCTTTCTTAATGTATTTATACTTTTCATTCTAAAGGTAAAATATTTATTCTCAAATCATATTGTCGATGTCCACTCTTCTCTGATACCAATGATATTAATACTACTACTACTACTTTGGGATTCGTCGTGATAATTTCGTCTTGATTTTCAAACTGGAACCAGTGCACATACGTATGAGGTTTTACGTTGCTGACTGACAGGATGTCAATGATGAAAACTGTCTGCAAACTCACTACTTTTTCCCGTCATTTTTTCTCTTATGGTGTTTCGATCCTCCCTATACTTATATCCCACTGTCTCTCTCTCCTACAAATCCCATCACAAATTATTAAATTAGTAAAAAACAAGAAAGCCATATTATAAGAAGTTTCGTCTAAACTTGATCGAATAGTCTCACAGTACTTGGGCCCCGAGTTGATGTGAGACATTAAATAGGAGGAATCTATTTGTAAAATGTCAGCGAATGTATTCGAAGTAAATCCGACATATTTGATTTATATCATATATAAAAAATTCACCGATCAGAGACAATATATAGTGAATGAACTTTCTTCTCAAACCACTTATGTATACACACAATCTTTTATGTTAACACTTATCGTTTCACACCACATATTTTTTACACACTAAAATACCTACTTTAAACGTTGTTAACGTTGATTGGAAGACCTATTTAGCATACAGTTAACCAGAGAACCATGTACCTATTTATATTCGATAATTTTGATGTTTGATTATATTTGTTTGAAAAAGCTTGGACCAGATTGCCCGGCAAAACGTTGGATTTACTTCAAACTCATTTGCTGAGATTTTACAAATACATTATTCCTCTTTAAAAAGAAAGCCAATTAAATGGAAAAAAATTCGAGGGGTACTTGACTTGGAGTTAACAGTAAAATCTGGAATACCGATTTTGTCTTTTTTAGCGCTTCCTCGCCAACTCGACATCCATGTACATTTTAATGTTGATAGATAACAGTGAAACTCGAGTTTCTTAGAATTTATCGTTTTAAATACTAGGCTGTTAGTTTAAATAATAATAAAAACAAGCCTATTTACCTGATCATCACAAATTGAACATGACTGTGATGCTTTACTCAACGATACTAAATGATGATTTGAATTTCTGGTTAATTTATTGATAGTATTATTTCTAATACCACTACTGTTACGTAAATTATTAGAAGACAATGAATATGATGTTCGAGAAGTAATTGAAGTAGTTGTCGTTGTAATGATCGTGGATCCACCGGTGTTTTCTATTGATTTCCAACCAATATCACTAGGATTAAATGTACACCGTTGAGTAGTATGGTGTTCACAATAAGTCATATTCATAACTGGTAGACTACAACTACATACAGATATGGATGACGATGATGAGGCCGTTGAAGTAGTAGTAGTAGTAATAGTTAATGTTGATACAGATGAATTATTCTTTTTGATTATCAATGTATTAGTATTTTTCATAGGATTACAGCAATCTGTTATGTAAACTTGTTGTTTTGTTGAGGGTGTTGGTGGTGGTTGCTGTAACATAAACATATACTCATTAATTCTACAGATAAGTAAACTTTCCAATGAATCCGGCAAACCGTATTTCCATAATGAGCGTAAACGTAGAATATGATGAACATATTTGTTGTTTGTACATGGATGGTGACTTATGGGATCATTCTAAAAAAATATTGACAGAAAAACAATAACGATATATAATAGTGATTATTTATGCTTGATTAGACCGTCATTAGTAAAGCTTTGAATTATCTCGTCGGTATTAATGACTGAATTTCGATTAGTTTCTATTGGCATCCGGTTGAACAGTTATAAATAGGAGGAAACGCGCGTCTTGGATTACACTGTTAGCCACATTTCCATTTTTGCAACTTATAGTTAGTTTTATGTGGTTGAAGGTAACCGATAGACAGTTCTGGACATTAGTTTCAAGCTAGTCAGCACTTGTCAACGAGATAAATCTGTAGCACTGAGAGAACTGACACGTGCAGCAGGATTCAAATTATGCGCTACAGTTAAAGACGTAACCATCAAGCTACATATATGGTTAGGAGATCGAATCAACGAGCTAGAAGTCTCGTCCTATTCGAGGCTCATCAACCAACTGTCAACATTAAACTCAGTGAATGGAGATTTAAATGTAGGTTTGATCAATGATTTACGCCCATACTTTATCGATTGTATATCATTGAGACAGAGTAATGTTGGACTATACTTAATACGTTAATTGGTATAAGGACCAATTTCATAAGCACATGTTCTGATGACAATATATACATATATACATGGCCGTAAAAAAGAGTGGGAATCGAACATTAAATGTATAATAAGTAAGCATAGATAAATAATATCAAGTAATTTTATGAATAATAACGAAAATTAAGCTAATCATATTAGATACACCAAAATGTGAAACATCCAGGAGGGGACCACTTGAACCATAGTTGTTTTAGTGTTGTATGTATGGTTGAAACATTATTATTCTTAAATAGGTAGGAATATATTAACTTATTTTCCATAAATCTAACTCCATAATTTGAATATTTTATCATTTTGTAGTTCGGAACGTACTTTCAGTGATTAGTTCGATCTTTTCCTATTGCTAAAAAATGTAATAGCCTAAAAAATTGAATTTTGTTATTAACTCATTTACTATGTACAGATTTTCCTGCATGGTTTTGTGACATAGAGAGCTAATCAGAGGTAATCTAATGAGAAGGTCAATCGACGTCAATCAGAAGTGACCTAAACGACAAGTGCATTTCATTGGCTAAGAAATGGATTAATTCCCTAAGGATTAAAGTGGTATATATATATGAGTATTTGTACATTTTATATAGTACTCCAGTACACTTTTTCGCTCAAATAGTTAGTTTGGGGGGTATCGCGTAGCACACCATGTACCAGCATCAGATTTTGGACACCGCCCGTCATAATACTTTCAGCTCCATTCTACGTGCCAGGGTTAATGATACTGTAGTGAACAAGAACACGGGTGGGGACAATCGAATGTATTTGACACAAAAATTACAGACTATCTCACTGAAATCTGATAACAATACAGTAAACAGTTAATTTGCAAAATAACAACCAATTGTCTCAATCTTGACTGTTTCTTCTGCAAATATCAGTCCATCGTCTCTGACTTCATGATTTATGCATTTTCATACCGATTGAGCTTCGTTCCTGTTTTCTTATTGATCTCCTGCCAAAATTCATTCTATGCCTGACCATCACCATATACTACTTATGTGGATATAAGTAACCCACACCACAATACTACTCGGCACCCTCCTAACTGAAGCGGGCTCTGAACTTGTTGTTACTGACTGAGCTTTACCATTTAAGTTTTCCAACGACTGACTATGATTATTTTTTGAACCTTTGACAATGAATCTGTACCTTTCGATGCAATGACTTGGTGAACATCATTGTTTTATCTTAAAATAACCACCTTGAACTATTTTCTAACTTACACTAGTGATGGTTGAGTGAGTGAAACACATTTCGATTAAGTCAGTCAATAAAGATCAACAGTTTCATTAACTGATTTGTCATTTTTATCTAGTAATCCAGTTTTAACTTCATTAAGGTACATTCAGTGGTCCCACTATATCCTAGCATTGTTTTGAAGACATCCACAATAGAATGACAGTAACCAATGTAAACTTTTTAACTTTAAAGTTTATTCTTTACAGCCGTGAAGTAATAAAGTCAATCATTGAGAAAGTATCTAGGAAGTAATGTAATGAAGCAGATCAAGCACTTTAGTGAACGTCGTGAAGATTGCAAGGATTATATAACACCGGGGTCACTATCCACTTACAATGCTAATGAAAATACTGAATCTGTAAAGTTTCTTGTACTCTTCAATGGCCAATTTAGTGTCTGTATGAGTCTTGATCAGTAAAATACATATAAATCGCATGTACACATGACTCTGGCAAAATATGAGACGATGAAGAAGTTAAAGATACTGACTTTTGAAGAGTTTCACTGAAGGTACAAGTATTTGGTCGCAAACAAAAAGTATTTTGAAATGGATGAGACCGCTGTTTGCTTTTTTTTTTCGGATTATCGATCTGTCAGAAGTCAATCGATGGGAAATGGAGGCTTCAGTTTCACAGGAATTAATAAAGACTGACGAGAAGAGAAAAACAGGGTGATATTTAGTAAACTGATTATTATGTCTCTATCCTTTATTTCTAATAACTATTTCTATCAAATTGTTCTCTATACAATGAAATGACAGATGGTAGGATATAGAAGCGAGACTAATACGCAAATACTATACATAACATTAGAAATTCATTTGTAAGAGGAAAGGGAAATCATTAAAAAAAGTGAGAAAATATAGTGAAGTCAAAGCATCGAGATTAACTGATTAACTAATGAAACTAAACAAATAATGCCATATGCCACCTTAATTTATATATATGTCCTTTGAATAACTGAATTTATTTCCAATAGCTGAAATAAACCGTTTTGAGTTTGAAGCACTTACCTACCTCTGCCGCTGGAGGATGGTTGCGCAATACTGCGAATAAACTAAAGTTAGACGCGTAAAGCACTAAATACCAACACAATGGTCTAAACGTTAGGCGATTATCACAAGACCTGAGTGTACTGCGTTTGAATCCTGGTGGTGTTATGGATCTGCACCAGTGAGGAGTCCTGTAGCAGAATAAAACAGTTGCCTTTCTAGTCCTTCCTGGTTTTCGATGGTTTGTATAGCAATGATCAGTTAGTGATTTAAAATTTTTATGAAAAATGTCACTATTTAATTATTGCTGAGAAGCAAAACAAGAACCGTACAGAGAAAACAAGTAATGTAAGGTGATGGTACTTGGTGATAATCAACAAGAAACCCTGGACCTAGTTTTCGTGCTTCTCTCCACTCGTCAGTAAAGTGTACATATGATATTATAGGAATTGATAGCCTTGAGGAATTCAGTCCCGTGTTACTCAGCTTCAGTCACAGATACTACAACTGAGCTATCCAGACCACGACTGATCTGCATTTACAGTCGACTAATCACTGAGTAGTGACCAATGTTATGTATATCAAGTCCTTTTTAATGCTGATAGAATTTTATCGATCAAGCTGCTATGCGGTAATGTCTTTTACCATGAACTTGGGTGACATGGGGTCGAATCAGCCAGAGGGCAACAGTTCTTTCAAGATTACAGGTACACCTTGATGACGAGTGTCAAATAACACAAAGCCTAGGTCCGGGGTTTCCTGTTGACTAATCTAAATCTCTACCTTACATCTCAGCATAGTGTGCGTGATATCGAGTCACGCTGCAATTTGATTGACAGAATTCGACCAATACTTAGAAGGAATTGATATACATGGCATTTGCCACTAAACAGTGACTCGTCAGTCAGTCAGCTACAACGTAGGACCAGGCACATATATGCATCGGTCCAAGTTGCCATACCTCGTTAGCACAACAAGATGAACACCGGATTCATAGAAGTAATTAATTTAGTGGTGGTAGTATATAAAGAAAGGTTGTATATAAGGATATAGTATGGGAAGGAAAAAAGTTATGAAGTAATTTTATTCTTAAGGTTTAAGGGAAGATAAAGAGTGTATACACCTACGCCATTCTGATCGATTCTGAGCCATGTCACACAGAGTCTCCAACCATTGGTTACGATAGTCACGCGGACCCCAACCAGGTAGTCTGTATCTGCCAACATGGCTCAGACTAGAAGTTAGTGACTTCAAGCTCTGATGCCATGTTTTGGTTTGGTTGCCTCTAACTCTCTTCCAACCATCTCCTACACTAGTCAGCATAGAGCGTCGTGGTAATCGGTGTTCAGGCATACGTAACACGTGGCCCAACCATCTCAGTCGATGAAGATTTACAACCTCATCAACTGATTTACCATCATTCCCTAATACCCTGCGTCTAACCTCACTATTATTTACCCGGTTATCCCAGCAGATGTGAGCAATATTTCCAAGGCATCTGTGGTCAAATACTAGTAACCTACGAGTATCTTCTACTCTCAATGGCCATGTTTCGCAGCCGTAAAGTAGAACAGAACGAACTGCTGCGCAGTATACTCGTCCCTTAATTGATAGACGGATATCTCGTCTTCGCCATAGGTGACGTAAGTTGGCAAAAGCTAAACGAGCTTTTTGAATCCGTGCTGAGATTTCGTCAGACACCAACCCATTAGGACTGATCAGACTTCCAAGATAAGTGAAGTTGTCCACGCGTTCGACTAATTCACTCCCTATCCTTAGTTCAGGTGTTGACGCAGGCCAGTCCTGGAGTAACAATTTACACTTGGATGGGGAGAAACGCATCCCAAACATCCTGGCATTATTACTCAGTTCTAACAGAAGACTATGAATTTTGTCAGCGTCTTCACCAGACAGGACTATGTCATCTGCGTATTCTAAGTCGCTTAGTGGTCCCCCCGGTAGAAGATCAATTCCTGAAAATTCAGTCGACGAGAGTGTTATTTCCAGCAACAGGTCTATAATGAAGTTAAACAAAAATGGGGATAGTGGACAGCATTGACGGACACCACTTGAGGTTGTAAAATCATATGACAGTTCGCCATAAGCTCTCACTCGACTGATAGTGTTCGAGTAAAGAGCCTTCACAAGGTTTATGTACTTCTCAGGTACACCTTTTAATGACAGACACTGCCACAAAACCTCTTGGTCTACAGAGTCAAATGCTGCTTTTAAGTCAAGAAAAATTATCATTGTCGGACGCCGATAAGCATGTCTGTGCTCTAAAACTTGACGAATGGTGAATATGTGGTCGATACAGCCACGACCAGGTCTGAAGCCAGCCTGATTTTCTCGTGTTTGCAGTTCACGAGTCTTAGTTAGGCACCCGATAATTATTGAGGCTAGTATTTTAGATGCTATGTTAGTCAGACTAATCCCTCTATGGTTATCACAGGATGATTTTGGCCCCTTCTTATATATTGGGACAATCAGAGATTGTGACCAGTCAGATGGGATTACGTCCGTCTCCCAGATTTTAGCCAGAATATTAGTCAACCTAATCGCTAAAATTGGACCACCATATTTAAAGACTTCTGGAGCCAATCCATCTGCACCAGCTGCTCTTTCTCGTTTCAGATTACTTATAGCCTTTTGAATTTCAAGTAGGATCGGCGGGCCTACTTCAATGTTCCATTCAGGTTTTCTGGGAATAGTCGGTAGTTGTGCAGTAGCTGAAGGCCAGCTAAACTGCTCCTTAAAGCGTTCCGCCCATCGTTCTAAACGTTTGGGTTGAGAGCAGATAAGGGTTCCGTCTTTTTCCGAGATCGTCTCACTTACACTTGACTTATTAATTCCGGTTTCTTTTATTAGTCTGAATAGTTGCCTGGTGTTGCCTACAGCCGCTGCCTTTTCCATCTCTTTTGCTTTCGTTGCCCACCACTGCTCATGATCGTTCCTTAGACTTTTAGTTAACCTAGATCTAATTTGTTTACGCTCTTCGTCGTGTTCAGAGCCTGATGGGATGAGTTTACGCGAATCCATCAGTGAAATAGACTTAGAAGAAATCCACTGGTTTTTTGGAGCCCTATGGTTTAAATAACTAATAGATGTTACTGCTCTTTCCACAGCTGTTCGTATGTCTTTCCAAGCAGCATCTGGGTCAGTCTCGTTTACAGAACTGCCTAGATGTGAACTCAGTTGTTTCTGGAATTCGCATTTGGCTTTCTTGTCCTCCAGTTCAATCCTAATGGGTCTTCTTAGTGTACTTTTCCTGCGTCCAGTGAGGCGCAGACAAATGCGCGCTCGTATTAAAGCGTGATCAGAGTCTAAACAAGTATTCCAATACGAGCGACAATCTTCTATTGAGCCTCTCCAACGATGACTAATGGCAATATGGTCTATTTGAGTCCATCGTTGGTTTGGTGCAGGTGGTCGCCATGTTAGACGATGTCTCTCCTTATGCTTAAAATTAGTGCTTGCTAAAAATAAACGATTGTCTGAGCATAGTTGTAACAGACGATCACCATTATCGGTTCGTTGAGCCGGAATACTAAAACACCCACCTAAATGTCTTTCTGTTTGATTTAAGCTGCCTACCTGGGCATTAAAGTCACCCGCTACGACTACTATGTCTGAGCGCTTAACTTTCTAAAGAAGCTCAGAGAGCTTTCTGTAAAAGTCATCTTTCACTTCATCATGGCTGCAGTCAGTGGGAGCGTGGGCAGAAACGACTAATCACTTATAAAAACAAATAATGTACAGAAAAATCATCATTTTCATCACCACCACTAATAAGACCACTTACCATGAACTCACGAACTAATCTCATGTAATAATCGATAATACTAGTCCATTGACTTGATGGCAGTAAACAATAAGCAAAGTCACGACATTTATAATCACAACATATTGTGAACTTTTTATTCATGAAAAAGCGACTAGTAACATTATTATGATCATTATTTTCAATTGATTTTGAACCAAAACGTTTTTTAGCCAAATCTGGAAAGCTTAAATCACATTCTGATGAGAAATCTTGTGAATAATCTCTAATGATATCAGTAGTATATGGCTGTTGATGATTTAAATTAAAAGATTTGTTATGATATTTATTGGAAGATGATTGATGAATACGTTTAGTTGTATTCGGTGAGAAATTTGTTAAATTACATGATTGATCAAATCTACGCGATAATAAAAACTCCCAACATGTACACTCGGATGATTGAGATTGTGAATGGAAATTATCAGCATTATTATTGTTGTTATTCATTAAATGTAACCTTTGATGATGTACAGCATGCTTTTGAATAAAAAGCATCTTGATAAAAATAGAAGAAAAAACAAAGCAGAAAAAATTTGAATAATATCAACATCGAGAATAATGATGCTATATAACACTAGCTTAACTTAAAATTCAATCGCTGAGATTTTATAAATATATTATTCCTCCATAATGCCTTACATTAATTCGACGCCCAAATGCTGTGAAACTATTCGTTCAAATTTAGACGAAAGTTTTTATAGCCTTATTCAATGTTGTAAATTATATATTATTATTAGTTAATGTTTAAAACTCCGCCTGTAGCTCTTCTAGAGTTACTGCCGGTCCCAAGCCCGGGTAAAGGAGGAGGGTTGGGCATGGGGTTAGCGACCCCATCCCGTAGAAAAGCTAACTCGCTAAAAAAACGCTAACCAGAAAAAATAATTCAAACCATTTAAACTCTGCCCTGGGAGTTGAAGGAATAATTATGACGCCTCATGATGAAAGCCGAAATTTTTCGGAAGTCACGAGGCCGATGCACCTTCTAACAACCAGAGCAACAATTTTTATAGGTACATGGAACGTCCGGACAATGTGGGAGACAGGGAAGACCAGTAAAATAGCAATGGAAATGAGAAGATACAACTTGGCAGTACTCGGAATCAGCGAAACCCATTGGACACAAACTGGACAACAAAGGCCAGGTACAGGAGAGATGCTGCTGTACTCCGGTCATGAAGGGGAAAATGCTCTACACACTCAGGGAGTTGCTCTAGTGCTGTCCAAAGAAGCACGAAATGCACTCGTAGGATGGGAATCTCATGGACCCAGGATAATCAAAGCATCATTCAGAACAAAGAAGGAGGGGATCACAATGAACGTTATCCAATGTTATGCACCCACCAATGATAGCAACGACGATGATAAAGATCAGTTCTATGAAAGGCTGCAATCAATTATAGAGAAGTGCTCACGAAAGGACCTCACCATCCTGATGGGAGATCTAAATGCTAAAGTTGGAGTGGACAACACAGGATATGAAGATATAATTGGACGACATGGACTAGGAGAGAGAAATGAAAATGGGGAGAGACTTGCAAATCTATGTGCATTCAACAAACTGGTTATAGGCGGCACAATATTCCCACACAAGCGCATACACAAAGCTACATGGATCTCACCGGACCACACCACAGAGAACCAGATAGACCACATCTGTATCAACGAAAAATTCCGAAGGTCAATGGAAGATGTGAGAACCCGGAGAGGAGCTGACATAGCTTCAGATCACCACCTGGTTGTGGCCAAGATGAAACTGAAGCTAAAGAAACACTGGACAACTGGACAAACAGCACTACAAAGGTTCAATACAGCCTTCCTTCGAGATACTGACAAGCTCCACGAATTCAAGATAACTCTCAACAACAGGTTTCAAGCTCTGCAGGATCTACTGAATGAACAAGAAACTACTTTGGAGGACAACTGGAAAGGGATAAAAGAAGCACTAACTTCAACGTGTCAGGAGGTTCTTGGTCCTAAGAAGCACCATCATAAGAAATGGATCTCTATGGGAACCCTCAACAAGATTCAAGAAAGGAAGAACAAGAAACTAGCAATTAACAACAGCCGAACACGAGCAGAGAAAGTCAAGGCACAAGCAGACTACGCAGAAGCAAACAAGGAAGTGAAAAAAAGCATTAAGGTCGACAAGCAGAAATACATGGGAGAACTAGCAACGGCGGCGGAAAAAGCTGCAAGAGAAGGGAATATGAGACAACTATATGATACAACGAAGAAATTGGCAGGAAGATATAGTAAACAAGAGAGACCAGTCAAGGACAAAGAAGGAAAGACAATCACTGAGACTCAAGAACAGAGGAAAAGATGGGCAGAATACTTCGAGGAACTGCTGAATAGACCAGCCTCATTGAATCCACCGAACATCAAACCAGCACACACTGACCTTCCTATAGATATCACTCCACCAACGATTGAGTAAGTCAAGATGGCCATCAGACAAATCAAAAGTGGGAAGGCGGCAGGACCTGACAATATACCAGCTGAAGCACTGAAGTCGGACATTGAAGTAACTGCAAACATGCTTCACCTTCTATTCAGGAAGATTTGGGAGGAAGAACAAGTGCCGACGGACTGGAAAGAAGGATACCTCATCAAGATACCAAAGAAAGGAGATCTGAGCAAATGTGAAAACTACAGAAGAATCACACTATTGTCAGTACCAAGAAAAGTTTTCCACAGAGTGCTGCTGAATCGGATGAAAGACGCAGTAGACGCCCGACTTCGAGATCAACAGTTTCGATTCCGTAAAGATCGGTCGTGCACAGACCAGATTGCGACATTACGGATCATCGTTGAACAATCAGTTGAGTGGAACTCATCACTATACGTCAACTTCATTGACTATGAGAAGGCGTTTGACAGCATGGATAGGAGGACATTATGGAAACTTCTTCGACACTATGGAGTTCCTGAAAAGATTGTCAACATTATCCAAAACTCATACGATGGACTACAGTGCAAAGTGGTGCATGGAGGACAGCTGACAGATGCATTTCCAGTAAGGGCCGGAGTCAGACAAGGCTGTCTACTCTCCCCATTCCTCTTCCTTCTGGTGATTGACTGGATTATGAAGACTTCGACATCTGAGGGGAAATACGGAATACAATGGACTTCGCAGATGACCTAGCCCTCCTCTCTCATACACACGAACAAATGCAGATGAAGACAGCAAATGTAGCAGCAGCCTCTGCATCGATAGGCCTCCACATTCACAAAGGAAAAAGCAAGATTCTCAAATGCAACACGGAGAACACCAACCCAATCACACTTGATGGCGAAACTCTGGAAGAGGTGGAAACATTCACATACTTGGGAAGCATCGTTGATAAACAAGGAGAATCGGATGCAGATGTAAAGGCGAGGATTGACAAAGCAAGGGCGGCATTTCTACAATTGAAGAACATATGGAACTCAAAACAACTGTCAACTAATTTCAAAGTCAGAATCTTCAATACGAACTTCAAGACAGTCCTACTGTACGGAGCTGAAACGTGGAGAACTACAACGACCATCATCAGGAAGGTACAAGTATTTTTAAAACAGTTGTCTACGCAAAATACTCAACATCCATTGGCCGGATACTATCAGCAACAGCGTTTTATGGGAGAGGATAAACCAGCTTCCAGCTGAAGAGGAAATTAGGAAAAGACGTTGGAAGTGGATCGGACATACATTAAGGAAATCACCAATGTGCATTACAAGGCAATCCCTAACTTGGAATCCGGAAGGGAAACGAAAAAGAGGAAGGCCAAAGAACACATTACGCCGGGAAATAGAAGCAGATATGAAAAGGATGAATAGCAACTGGAAAGAACTGGAAAGGAAGGCTCAGGACAGAGTTAGATGGATAATGCTGGTGAGCGGCCTATGCTCCTCGACGAGGGGTAACAGGCGTAAGTAAGTAAGTAAGAAGTTAATGTTTAAATCATTCCGTTGTTAATATTCAAGACTAAACTCTGATTACTTTTTGTTTCTATAATGTGAATCCTATGATGATTATTTTAATATAACTATTTCATTTCAAGTTTATTTTAGAACGAATGGATTACGACTAGCGATAGAATACAAGATGTATAATTCCTCCTATACGTTGTTCGTTAGCTGGATGTGCATGCACTCCAATGTTGATGTTCACACAAGGATTTAAGGCTAGTAACTTTCATTTCAAACGCCACTTGATGCCATAATTTAGGTTGTTAGCCATATCTTATCTATTCTCTATAAAAAACGTGTGACAAAATGGCCATATTGATACGATTCGCACAAGATACACATACGCCAACCGAGGTTAAAAAAAGACTCAGTCAAGAGTATCAAGAGCGAAATTATTCGCACCATTACAAATTAAATTAGAATTCATACTCATTGCACAAACTAGTAGTTATTTGGACTCACTGGGTGATTGAAACAGAGGGCACTAGGGTTCAAGTCCCGGTATGAACACTAACATTGAAATGAAGGTAAATACAGCTGGCGAGGACTAAATAGTACAATATCTGAATCTTGCGTTCTACAGATAGTCCCACATTCCATCTATTCTGTAAAACATCTTTCTCTTGGTCAATATATGCCACTTGGCTTCAATCGTGAAGGTTTTCTATCGGTTTAGCTACGACAACTATCTTTTTGTCCAAAAGTCATATATAAGATGAACAAATCCCGATGTATTCACCTCCTTTTTTCAGAGGATATATACAGGGGGAAATATGCTAACAATTACGGTGTTTCCGTTGGATTTTATCAGTATTTAACTTTACCATAGATTATAACGTCTTTTTTAAAATCCGCTAGAGTACATACGATTATTGTTCATAACTATTCAGCTCAAAACAAATGTAAAATAGGAAAGTCAATTTTAATATTTACACAGTTTGGAAATAGGTGGCCTAAGTGTGTGAGCAAATAATACTATGAAGGTTGATGCCACAGTGGTTAAAATATCCAGCCAATAGTTCACAGAGTTCGAACCCAATTTCGACTACTTCATCTCGAGTAGCCAAACTGTGAGAAATCAAATCAGAGCAAATAAACCTATGTTTGATACATAGGCAACATTTTTTCATGGCTCATTATGTCTTAAAATTAAACAATGATTGAAATTCCAAGTTCTTATGACCACATCCTTAGACAACTCTTGATAACGTTGAATAAAACAAAAGATCGCAATACCGATTGAAACGTTACTTTAATTTTAGTTCTGGTAAGGAAAGGAAAAAACTTCACACTTATATGGCTATATACAACGATGAGGTTTCGGAACCCTAAAAAAACGCCAAGACCCGTAATATTTAATTAACTAATTAGACTCGACACTAACGTAAATACGTTAGCTTCCGAAATTTACCAGAAAAATAGCTGACTGGTTAAACCGTATTTTAAATATTTCGCAGCTTGCGTAAGGTTCTAGAGAATGATTAATTAGAAATCCTGGTGATTATGTAGTTGATTTGTAGGCTGCAACGGTCACAGGTTGATCTCAGTTAATGTAACATTAAATACCAGGGAGCGCTGGTAAACTGTTTTATTCTAGTATGGATCTCAACAGTTTCTACCCAGAACCCATAATAGGTTGAACCAAGTACCTTCAGGTCTGTAGGCGAATGCTCGCCCATTAGAACGACTAGATCGATGTTCATTGGTACACTTTCAATGTCAATTAATTTGTGATATGGTGTAACGGTCATACAATGCCATTAGTGGTAAGTGTTCTATTCCCGATATCTCTGAGCTCCATCAAATTACGACTTCTCACTAAAGCTTCAGAAACCACCTGAAGTAAGTTTCCAATCCTATCTGGTTTCATAAGTGAATATTATAAATGAAGCAAAAAAATTTTCAAACACAACTTACTCGAACTTCATTTAAAAATGGATAATATAATCTAGGTGGTAAATGCAGAAATTTCAACTGTGATTTCACTCGATTAGTATAATTTAACCATACATTAGAATTATCCGACCATGATTTCCGAACAACAGAAGCCCCAGTGGCGGGGATCATTGATGAATTCTCTATAAGATGTTGTTTATTCCAACAACAAACACAATCATCATCATCATCAACATTAATATTAGTGGAATTAAGTTTATGACCGGCTGATAGACCACCATTATCATCAGTTAACAAAAGGCTAGCCCAATGGTATTTTTCTGAGAATTGTGCAGGTGATAGATTACTCAAAGGATTGGATAAAACTTTTTCGAGAGTGAACTGAAATATATTTTTAGAAAAAAAAACTTGTTTTCAAAATGCCGAAAAACAAAATGAGAATATAGGTTTACATTTCCATATATATATATGCTCAGTGTCGATTAATCTTATCTCTTTTAAAATATTCTCTCTATTTGTAACCATACTTTTCGCACCTTTACTTAAAGTTTCCAGAACTCTGTTTCTTCAGCTGTCACATCCTTGAATGTTTGTTATAATTATATGTATATATACATGATTTCCCTAGATTTAACATTTATCTAAGCAATAAACTGTTAGAAAGTACAAGAAATTGTACAGGTCCAGTATTTTCGTCAACTCAGTAGACAGACAGGCTGTATCACCCTCGCAGTATCCACTTCTCTTATTGTGACGTTTTAATGCATTCTCTCCATAGATTGCCTTTGACTCTACAGAAATCTCTAGGGTTTTCCTCATGTTTCCTCAAAAACTAGAGTACTTTAGTTTGTGCATTTATTGAATGTATTATGTACATTAAAAATAATAACATTAAGTCTTTCAAATGGACGGATAAAAAAGGAAGAAGATAAATAGCGAACAACAAAATAATTCATTTTTACTTAGTAAAGTAATAAGTTTATAATGATATAAAATGAATGTAATTAAAGTTTACATTAGGAATAACCCCGTTGTTATGCCATGAATTCCAAAGGTTATTGAACATTGAATGAATTAAGTGCTATGGATTTTGATCATTTCTCTTTTTCATAATAAATATACACTACTTATACAGGTATTATCACCAAACGATAATTAATTTAAACATAATTAGTGTAAGGGTTTACAATCTCCTATTGTTGGTGTTACAGATTAATCAACAATGGAAAATTAAATGTCTTTCATATTCGTTAAACAAGCCAGTGACTATCTGAACTCAGTAGTTTAGTGGATAATATGCTGTCATTTGAAACGATAAGCACTAAGTTAAAATCTTAGTATGAATATTAATACCGGAATGTAACAGGTACATTCAGTTGACAAGTTCCGAATAAAACATATTCAATGTGCTATTAACTTGTCTACGTCATTAATTGAAATCAAATAATGAACAATCACTAAAACATAACTAAATAGTATTGAACAAATGATGATCAAATTCAGTTGGTATTTATTTGGTAGTGAGAAATATCATTAGCTTTCAGGATCGAATAGAGCATCTAGACATAAAGAGAACATAAAGAGAACACTTAGATATTGCATCGAAATTCAATGTTAGTATGGTTTTTTTTAACTTCAATCAGTTGAAAATATAGTTCCACTATCATTTATAATCTTATTAGTGAACATCTACCGTACGCCTGATATGGTTTACACTATAGATCACGGATCGGCATACGACTTTTAAAGTAAACACGATTATAAATCAGGATGGATCTATACTAATTTACATTGAATAGAGATTATATTGAACAGTAAGTCCGATGGGACTGGAGAAATGAATTACTAGATTTCAACCCGATAGCTAGATAGTATTATGTTAGATATGTGAAAGAAGTTGACAGGAAACCTTGATCGACCTAGGTTTCATGTTAAGTGGAACTCACCAAAAAGGCATACGCGCCATCTTGAAGAACTGACACTCCTTATGAAATATGAACCCGCGTTACTAGCTTTACAGTCCGAGACGTTATCACTAAGTTATTCGGGTCGCGACTGATCTCCTGCAGGATCGACATATTTACATTGCTTGATTACTGAGTAAGAATGTCATGCTTATCTAATCTTTAGTGTTGATCAGATTTTGTATAACTAGCATGTGACCTCTAGGTCCAGGGTTTTCTGCCGATTACCTCCAACCACCTAACATAACATATTTCAAGTGATGTCGAGTCACTTGGATTACTTACCATAATGGAAATTGGTCAGTAATCGGTTCTAAGGTTTTACTTGTGTTATTCTCTTTGAGTATTCTACCTGAGCTGGAAAAATCTTCACCATCGTTTCAACTACTTTATGGACAATAAGATAGGTGATATAAACTAAGAAAAAATAAAATGCACATCTGTATGTGCATGCAGGAAGGTGTTAATTAATAATTTAAACAAACTCAAGGTGAACTGGCTACCTAATCGCACCACAACCTGAATGGAATACAAGTGAATAACAATCTCTTTTTGACCTACTTGTTTCTCTGAACAAATAGATTGGGAAGACTTTGTCAATTGAATAAGTGAATTCCATGGTGAATTGAAGAAATCTTTACTTTGACAACAGCCGAAATTATGAAGAGTATTCATGGAATTTAAAATAACAGCAGTAGATGAATTATGTGCATTAAGATGTTGACATTTCTCACAGTAATAACGTAGTAGAACACTTGCTAATTCATTAGGCATAGGACTAAGTAGATGAGCTGGTCGAATACAATCCAATAAATTGTGTTCATTTAATAAATTCACAATGGATACTAAGTCAATTAATTGAGTATATGTTATCATTTTATCAAGATTATGATTGAGAATAAAAGATTCACTTGAAACAGACTTATTGTTAGCATTATTATTATTCGTGGTAGTAGTAGCAGCAGTAGAAGTACCATGACATAAATGACAAGATGGTAAACGTGATGTACAATCAATATTTGTGGGCCTTTTTATACTGTTTTCTACATTATTCCAACTATTACATAATAATAACCAATGGTTAAAATAGGAAAGGTCATTTTCTTCTGTATTTGTTATTGATGATGTATCATTCCCGGATAGACTACAGTTTATAATAGATGGATTATCAATAATTGATGTTAAAATTGATTGATATTCAATAGATACATTATCTAATATTTCATCCGGTTGAATATTAATTTCATTATCTAAATATTGTACATTGAAGAAATGAGATATTCAACAAACAACCAAGCAAACAAAAATAATTTATCAGTAAGAAATTAAAAAATGATTGGATTCAGGAAGTGTATTTAATAGATAAATCAAAATCAATACTATGGTTTATATATATATGAAGAGGAAGGGAGAGAGATTAACCAACTAATGGTCAGTCTAGTATATAACATCAGTCGATCAAGTCACTAACCACTGAATTGAACGTGTTGGTAGTTACAGGCTACCTGATCGGGACTAACACGTTTGTTGTAACCAATTAATCAAAGAAGTTGAATGATATGCTTCAGAATCGGTGGTAATGGCGTAGATGCATTCGCTCTTTGTCTTTCCTTACACCATAGTTTTGAACCGATAAACATTTATACTAGTTTCTGTTTCTTCATATAATAGAACAAATTGAGATGAATTACAAGCTTCAGTAATAAGTTACAAACTAGAGTTTGAAATAACGCAAGAAGTGGTAAAATCATTGTATTCATATGATACGTCTGGCAACTGAATGTCTAAACATTACTGACTTTTTAGGCCCCAGAAACTTGTTACTCTTGAACCTCGAATATAAAACAGAAGCCAGGAAGCATGGAAGATTTATTTCTAAAGTTAGGTTATGTACAGAAAAAAAGTGTATTTATAGTATTATATGTGACCTTGAGGTGTTGGAAAATATACTAGATTTGGTAATTGTCCGATCAGGATAATGAAAACAAAATCCATCATTTCCTAGAATTCTTCTAGGATTTTCCAAAGAACTCTGATTGATCGAGGTATTTTTAGTACTATCTTGGCTTCTGAAAACTTCATTAAAGGAATTACTGAAGGTGAAGAACACTACAGATAGTTACCCATTACCTAGTGAGATTTTGGTTAAAGGTTATTAAGTTCACCAAAAGGACTCCAAAGACCTGGAAGTTTGTTCTCTACAGAGATGGTTTACATGCATTGATGAAGAAATTTCAAACTGGAACAAAGAACTGGGGATAATTATCAGTGTATGATGAAAAATACCTTTGAATATTACTTCACGATTAGTAATTTTAAGAAAAAAAAAACAATTTTCCTGATCACAACAACCCTCACTATCTCCCAACACCCAATTGACTATTAACATTGGTATAGACAACAGTGAAATGGTAAAGACAAGAGCTTCCTAATATCATACTAACTTACAAGGTTATCAATGACTAAGTGGAAACGAATAAAAAACACTAGTATTTTAGGTAGTTGATACTTACCTCTATTAGGGCATCCATTTGAAGATTGAACGCCAGAACATGTATTTTTTCGTTTTAGTTTGAGTTGAAGTTCACCCCAACATAATAGACCAGCTAGGATTTCAGATTCAGGTGCCTAAATAATCATTTTATGTGCGTGTATGTGTGTGCAAAAAAAGCGTAATTATACATAGTACTAATCAATTATTAGGTTATTTTTATTTATAAATAAAGAATAAGAAGGCACAGTTCTAGTGAAAAGACGTCATCAGTAGATTTTGACAGTGTCTAGTGTGAGGAGGGTACCTACCGAAGACCATGGAAGATTGTCAGGCAACATTGTAAGTTGAATGAAGCTACACTTGTACACCACTGGACCCCGGCTCAGTGATCTAGAGTTTTGGCGCTCGTGCACGAGGTTGAAGGTCCTGGGTTACGGGGTCACGGATGGGCACTGCTGAGAGGTCTCATACCAAGAAGAAACAGTTGTGGTTGGTTTTCAATGTTCGTCTAACTGATTTATGATTTCAATCGAATTCGACAACCACAAAACCATTCCATACTAAAAACATAATCTCAGTGAGAAAATGTTAAATTCACTTTTATTTTACCAGTAAAAACTCATGTTTAAAAGTTGTTATGATAAGAGTGTATAGGTATAGAAACGAGCTTAAAATAACATCAATGAATTTAAGTCCATTGTTAGTCAGTCAGAAAACAACTATTGAATATGAATAGTTTTTGGAGACAAAGAATATAGTAATATTTCAAAGGATAACCAAATCTTACAGAATTTATAAATTTGTTGGTCTTTTATGAACTTTTCTGTAAATCGAAAAAACATCAACTATATATAAATTCATCCATATGGATACAGAACATCACTCTTCTTAAAATAAGAAAGCGAAAAGACTTTTAGGTGTCCCAACATTGTCCCTGGATAAGATTTAAGGTTAGGATTACGATTAAAATCAAGAGTCTTGGGATATGATTGATCTGCGTGTTGTGTACAATCTATATACATAGAATCGAGTAGTTGACGTACTGAAAACTATCTTTATTACTCTTTGATAACAGGAGATAAAAGTCATTCATTTCTGGATTTCGCGCAAAAACTGACAAGTCGTTCTCTGGATTGTTATTGGTTTATTCCTATTTACTACGTTTTTACTAATGCTACTATTTCTCTTAAAAAAGTATTTCTTAAGAGATGACGAAACTCTCCTGTTGAGAACCAGTAAAACTTAGAATAATAAAAATCTTTATGCAAAATTCCCAGCTAACTAGTCACTAAACTTTCTTCATTTCTAGAAAAAATCTAACTCATTCATGGAAAAATTGGCTATTTTCAATAGGATAGTAAATTAGTTGTAAGCGATATAGGGTCTAGAAAAAATGCGTCAGACAGCTAAAAGCATTCAACCAGGAACCGTCGATCTAGGCTGCATAAAATATGTAACTTGATGTCAGCCCACTTGATCAGAAGAATTCTCTTAGCACTAAGAAGGATAAAACTAACATGACATTGGTCACTAGTCACTCAGTGATCAGTCAATGTTTCAATGGGGCCAAGCTTATTTGACAATAAGATTGATTCTACTGGAGTCCAAAGGTAAAAAAAGTTTACATTACGAGCCTTAAATGGTAAAGCATGATTGTTTATAATAAGACTGAAAGCTGTAGCTATAATCACTGTGTTATGAATGAAAAAAACGTTCACTGATACCATTCGGTAGATTCACCAATCAGAATCCCGGTTATAATTTCCTTATTCCGTAGACAAGCTTCTCCTATCAAATTTCAGGTACCAAGTATTATTCTTTATCTCCAACACTCATTAGTTTACATGCGTGAATTAACAGATCACGATGTATCTCAATCAAGAAATCATCCTTAATCACTCAATCAAACCATACACAGAAAACCAAGTAGATGGTACATGATTAATTAATAATAATTAAGGGGTAATAAATCACATAACAATAGTTGATAGATCCGACAGAAGCTCAAAATACCAGAAATAATAATCAATTTTACACTAGTTTCCTATGACTTCCAATGTATTACTTATAGCCTTTTTGATACGGTTACAAAGCTGACTGACTCTAAACAGTGGAATACTCTCTTTGTAGTTCAAGTACTTGACTTTACACTAGCATGACACAGGTTTCAAACATTGTTCCGGTTACTAAAGTTTAGGCAGCTGGTGAGTACGACTAGCCCTTGGACAAGATGTATGGCTTACAGCCCAGTAAATAAAAAACTGTTTTCATTGATGGATCAATGGACAGTAACCAATATCATACTTCCCTAGACCTTAGTGATAATCAAAGTTTATCAATCAAGTTGTGCAATGTGGCCATTAACCTAAATGACTCGATATTGTACTCGTGTTTAATTTTTATATGATTGGAGGTAATCTGCAATGTACCCTAGGACTATTTTTCGTACTAGTTGGCACTCGCCAACAAGACGTTCCTGTAATTTTGAGAAGGCTGACATTTCATATAGGACTCAACACCATGTCACCCAGTTTAACAGTATGAAACGTTACAACTGAGACGTTGAGGCTATAAGTATCCTATAGGATTGAGATATTTACATAAATCGGTCACTGAGTACTCACTAATATCATGTTTGTCCAGTCCTTAGTGCTGATCGAATTTTATCGACCAATTCTAAGTGATTCAATATTTCCAAATCTTACAAGGAGCGTCAGTTACTACGCTAATGCAGGTACACCTTGTCGACGAGTGTCATGTAGTACAAAACCCAAGTCCAGGATGTCCTTCAAGCTATATCTAATCACTTAACACAAAAATGTTACTTTGTAAACCAGCTACATGAGTTATAACTGGAATCCAGTAAGCGGGATATTCCGCCTAACACTTTGATTCGAATCTTCGAGCTGCGCCTTAAAGCAACAAACACATCTTGTTCACGATTGTTGATCAGGGGTGGAACGAATACAAGCTGTCAAGCCACAGATATCTGAAGGCTAATATTTTAACCATTTTGATTACAATAAATATTTCACGCAACAGAAAAGGATTGGCATGTCATGAAAAAGTTATAATACGACTCCATACACAGGTACTACAACATACTTGAACAAGGCTAGAATCGAGCAATTCATAAAGTTGTTGAGATGATAGCCGTTGTAAGATAGATGGTGAACGAACTAATGAGGTGAAATTTTGTCGCAAACAATGTATAGCATGACGATATACAAAACCAAGAGATGTCCCATTGTAAGGAAAAGAAACATGAGAATTATTATCATTCGATTTGAAAACGTATTGATTATCCATAGGAGATGAAGAATCTTCGTTGGGTTTTGATTGCTGACTAACGATTGGAGAGCCTGAAGTATTATTATTATAATTACTATTGTTATTACTATCATTATTATTATTATTATGTCGTAAAAATTGAGTATTCAAAAATGGTTCTGGCAAAGACGATGATGTAAATGGTGATTTTTCATCGATCCATCTTAGTAAACCAACAGCTAAACTAATTGAACTCATTTTCACAGAAGAAATGTCTTGTTGTCTCTTTGTAGTAGTAGACAAATTTTTCCAGTTACTGTTTTCACAGTTTTCAAAACCAATTGATGGTAAACTCAGAGCTTCTGCTAACAAATCTTCACATACTATTTTATAAAAAAAATTGAAATATTTCTCATTCATTGAAAATAAAAGTAGAAATTTGGTTTTAAAATAAATAAAAATTTAAAAATATAAGAATAGAGTAATTTAAGTCATACTATGCGTGACAGTGTTATGTTTTTGGAAGTAGTTGACAGAAAACCCTGGGCCTACATTTTGAACTAGTTGGAACTCATTGTCAGCAAGACATACCTACAGTCTTGAGGGGACTAATTTTCTATACAGGATTCGAACTTGTATCGCAGTCTGAGATGTTACCACTGAGTTATTCAGTCTACACCAATTACATAATATTGTCTGACCACCATTTATAGCTGTCTATAATGCCTGTCTTATACCCGATAAATGTATTTACCCTGAAACCTGAAGAAATGTAGGTTCAAATCCTTTCAACTTCAACAAAATAGTAGCTTATTCTTGACGACAATCGTTTCTTCAAAATTAGTGAGAAAAACTCCGAAACTACTATCTAATGTTTATTAAAAAGAAGAAAACCCCTATATCATCAGTAGTAATAGTATGGGGGAGTGCTGGCTGGTAACATATACGAACTCATCCCAACCTATTTTATTTAAGCCCTTATATATATATATATATATATATATATATATATAAAGTATGGCTAAAATCTTTACTTAGTGAGTTACGCATCATTTCAATCGCAAAAGCAGTACTGTTACTATTACTATTATTATTAATAGTAGTAGTATGATTACCTTCTGAAAGTTTATGAAATTCTAAAATTGCTCCAACCGGATAAAGTTGAATTATATGCGTAAGACAAAATGGACATCTTAAACAAAATCGTTTCACATAAAATTCGCAGGTATTCATTAAAAACTGAATTAATGTGAAAAATGATCCTGATTCAGATTCTGTACAATAACTTGAAGAATATGCATGTGTACATTTGGATACTGGTATTGTTGATGATGATGATGACGAGTGGTTCTCTTCAACAGATGACTTACAACATGTATAATTGTCATTATAATTACAATTATTATTATTAGTAGTAGTTTTATTCAATTGACTATGTTCAGTGTGCCAATTAAAATGTAATTTATTTAATAATGTCTGTTGATTAAGAACTAATAATAAATTTGATATTTCATTTAAATTAAGATAATCACAGTAAAAAAAGTGTAAAATCACAGTAGCGAAATGTCCTGGTATTATTTTACCATCCAAAATTATTTTATGTATAGAATTTTGAGTATTACTCGTAGTAGTAGTAGTAGTAGTAGTAGTAGTAGTATTAGTGGTGATAGTGTTGGCTTTATAACGTTTTAATAAAATACGACGTAGAAATTGTGAGCGACAAGCTATTATACCTGCATGACATGGCAATGTAATCGATGTTAAATTGAGTATAGGTGTACATGTGAAGATTAATTCACAGTCGTTAGATAGTAAACATTTATGTTGAGGTGAATATTTTAGAAAATTATACAATTTCGATAAATTACTACTAGTATTACATGTATTTTTTGTTTTATCATTAACTTCTGGTTGATATAATAGATCCGGTTTAGAAAGTAATTGTTGTGGATCATTTCCCGTGTATAATTGACATAGAAAATTGGTTAGAAACATTTCAGATGAATTCGATACATCGTGAGTGTTAATTTTTAAACTATTAGGATCGAGAATACTAACGCCAGGTAATTTTCTCCAATTATGATGATGTAGTTGTTGATGAGTTTCAGTATTCATTTTATATGAAGTATCTTGTAGTTTTAAACGTGAACTGGATAATAAATCAGGACATTTTTCAGACTGGAAATCGGATGACTGATCAACAAGTCCTTCGGATGTAGAAAGTGAATTAATTGAAGCTTTATTATTCAGAACAGTATTACTAGTATTAGTGATGGTAATGGTAGAAGTGATATTCATCATATTAGTATGATCAGTTGTTGACTTGTTTGAAGATCTATGAAATTTTCCACGATTCAATGAAGTAAGTAGTTCATCGAAATTGCTTAACCGTGATGCTAGTAAATATGAATGAGCCTCATGAGTAGAATCATTGCGAATAAGGTACGTATTAGAACACCACCCATGTTGAGCTAAAGACCAGAGATCATCCTGAGAGTGAGATAATTCAGAAAGAAAAACATAAATAAACGAACTTAATTTTGAAATATACTATATTGAAAATCAACTAGAAATGTCAAATAATAAGTGGAACTTATTAAAATATAAATAGATCGCATATGTTGATAATACTAGCTATTGTTAATAATCCTATGGTCTTATTATTAAAAATCAAATCCCTAGATTATGTAGTAGAAAAAAAGATTAAACATAGGGAGCACTATTATGACGGGACGATCATTAGAAAAGTTGAACTTTTGGAACAGTCCTATATGGAATCATTGTGTTAAATGTTTTTCTCTAATTATTAAATATTTAAACTACTGTACATTTGTATTCCCCTTCTTGTACGCTTTCTCGTGATGCATAAACTGTTGCTAAATGCTGTACCTTTCTTGAGTTACTGTTAAATTTATTGCAGATCTATTACTCACTTCTCTCCCACTCACAGAATAGTTATGCCGTCATTGTAATTTCTTAATTGTGTTGATCAAACGAGACCCAAAACGACTCAAACAAAGAAAACAACCTTTTGTTGTTTTGTCTCGATACAACAGGTAAGTGGTTCGAAAAAGATAATGAAATAAGGGAATGAAAACTATGAAATAATAATGAAACCCAAGATCTAGAGGCACACAAAGAATAGATGTATCTGCGCCACAGTAACCTATTTTGAGCTCATCTCATTTCACTAGTAGTGATATGTGAAATGTGGTTTTAAAGTAGAGTACACGAACATCTGTAATAACTTAATAAATTACATCAATTAATTAACTTAAGCGATCATAAGGTTGCTACGACACCTGTGAATTCTGAAATCGATCCATTCAATGTCTACATTTCCGAGATATTATGCCATAATAAAATATCTATCCAGTGTTCCGATAGATCTTTCAACTAACTTCATGACATAATGGAGAAAAGCTGAAGTGAAGTACTTAGTCATTTCAGTTACTATTAAAATAGTTTCATGCGTTCAAATGGTAACTAAAATCCCCCAACTACATAGCTGAAAATTAATTTCTTAAAATACAACTAATGTAAACGTATTACACTAATCGCAACCCAATTATTAGTCGATCAACAGGATAAAACTACAAGTTCATCACATAGAAAAATCTACAATGAGTAAATTTGGATCTGACTTGGAGTAAAATTCTGAAGATAGCCTTCAAAACGAAATGTCATAAGAGGAAGAACGACTGAAAATCGGGGAGCACTGAACAGTTTATATGTCTTAGTTTAAGATTCCTCATTAATTTATGCCTACGAACCCTCACGAGATCTAATTCAGGACCTCTAGATCTTAAGGTTAGCGAGATACTATTAAGTTACTGAATCAAAACCCGATGATTCACATTTTTAATTCTACTGCTGACAACTGCCCGAATTTCAACAGGCTTGAAACTTATCGAAAAGTATTATTACCTCTATCATTATGTGATACGTTTTACTCCAGAATACAGGTTATGGAAATAAAGTACCATAAAACAACCTATAAGATAGATCGATACATGTTAAAACATTTATGTCATAAGCAGTCATGACAATTAAAAGAACTGCTAAAGAATATACATTTATATATAGGGTTGTTTCGAATACATTTAGCGAAATAAAGCTGTGGAATAGTTTAATTTATACCAAAGTAGCTGACTGACTGACTTAATTTATATCGAAATATCGATTCGTGCTAAATGAAGATCTAGTTTAAGCATGTGTTTGTCATGACACTGAACAGGAATAATAAAATTTCACCAATTTAATCGAAACTGGCCAGATAAAATACACTTTTCTCACAGAACGACTGTTTCTTATCTAGTTTATAAATAAACAAAAATGTCCGATCATTTCCAGATATAAGGCCTTTTCAGATTATATGGACTTAAAGTATTTTTCCTCCCTCGTAAATCTGATAATAACCAGCCATACATAACGTAGAACCTGGCAAACATGTGTATAACTTTATACCATATCAACACCGTGAGGTAAAATTATCACGACGAATTTCAGAGTAGTAGAAGTGGTAAGATTACCAGTCGTGGTAAAAGAGATTACACGTAGACAATATAATTCAGGAGAAAGAATAATTTCGAGAAATAAAAAAGTAAAAAATATTTTTAAAACTCAATATCTAATGGAACGCAGAGAGTGAAAGCATCTCCACCATTGAGACAGATTCTGAGCCATATCACCCTAAGTTACCAACCATTGGTTAGGATAATCGCGTAGACCACAACCAGATAGCCTGAAACAAACAGCATGGTTTAGTCCAACAGTCAGCTACCTCATGAACTGACTCTATATCTAGGTTTGGTTGCTCTTAACTTTCTACCACGCAACCCGTACACCAACCAACATCATATGTCGAGGTAAGTAATGAACGGGCATACGTAATACACATCCTAACTGCTTTAGTTAATGAAGATTCATTACCTTATCAACCACTCTACCATTATTGCCTCGTTTCCGGCGTCTAGTTTTAGCATTGTTCACCCATGGACACTGGCAGTGAAAACTTGAAAACTTATTTATTTTTATTTATTTGAACACAAAATTATGGGTAAAAAGGGGCACTGAATACATACGCGCCACACAAGTCACTTGATTCGTGTGTGGGCTATGATAGTGCCCGGGTTCCCAAACTGAAACAGGTGGTTTTCTTAGGGGGCCACACACGGAGCCTTTGAACTAAAGGTCTAATCCACAGGGCAGTGGAGCAACGTCAGGAGATGCAGTTCCATGGTAGCCGGTGACCAACGATTGGTTCATACGCCATTTGTTCCTCCAGAGTCCTGGAGCCCATGTACACTATTGGATTAGAATCAAGATTTTCCAACTCCTCTAGGTAGAACCTCCGTGCCCACCAACCCAGTTAAAGAGCCGGACATCTGCTCTTCGTCTTCTCAATTTCATAAACAACACACCCGCCATGAGAAGGTAGTGAGTAGGACTTCCTTGGAAGTAGTTGTATACGCGTGGCCATGTGAGAGCATTTCGAGAGGGAGAACTGACTCTCTCCACTCTCGACCGTACCAGGGTATTTGGGGGGCACTTGACGATTTAATCTACTCAAATAAACTAATTAGAACTAATACATAAAACAAATAATTTATACGACAAAAAACACTTACCTTAAGAGTAGGAGCTCTTAATCGAGTTTTAATCGCTTCTTTCCATAAAAGTTGGAGTTCATATACTGCTTCATATTCCAAGTAAAGACAACATAAATCATTACATGACCAAGAAGATATAAGGTTTCGAAATTGCTCAAGTGCACAATCAGTTAATATTAAAGGATCTGTAAATATACTCTCTTTTTTAATTGTATCAATGTCAACGAACTTTTCAACATTATTAATACATTGTGTTTGACTATTGTAAAGTTGTTCTTGATGAAAATCAGAACGTGGAATGAAAACTCTGATGGAAATATTAGAATCTGTAGGTACAAATGCTTCAGAATTAACACCGCATAATTGATAACTACTGTCTACATTAGAAGCACGTGTATCAGAGATAATTTGATGATGTGCTAAAGAGTTTTTACATGTACAGCTGTATGTACTAATCACAGTTGGACTTGTTATGATAGAAGTCGATAGTTCATCAATCGGCAGTGAATTAGTTTTGGTTTGTAAAGCGCTAGGTAACACATAGCTAGATGGACAATTTTTAGGACAGTGGCAAAATCCACTCAATTCCTTTCGATTACTTCTGTTACCAGAAGTTCCGAAACTTGTGCATCCCCAAGACTTGTTCAGACTCGAAAAGCTTGATCCCATTTATGAACAAATATGATAGACGAACCCGAAGCATTCCATTTGAATGTCTACGGGGATTAGATCTAAAACGAAAATTTTTACAAAATCGAGCACAAAGTATCTCTTGAAAAGGCTAAGGTATATCAATGAAGCATATAAGAACGAGTAAATAGAATAAAAAATAAAGTGAGGAAGCTGAAAATGCATACTATAGAGACGAAAATGTGCATTGGGTTGGTAGTTACCTCTATACTTGAAAAGTATATTAGGTGTTATACATCGACCTTGAAATAAAACTAGATCTATGGAGTATCATCAAATAGGAATAGTTTTACCAATGTAGAGTAAAAACATCTACGGAATTCTGATTAAAATATAAATGGATAATACTATGATTAACGTGAAGGTATCTACATAAATTTTCCCATAGATGTTGTGTTAGGAAATGTCTTTATCAGCGAATTTAAAAGCTTGTAATAGATTTAGAGAAAAATTCACCGTTTACTCTAAACCAGTAACAGTTTTGATTCTTTTAATACAAATCAACAGAACACTAAAGTGGTAACCTTCGTTACAATTACCCACTAGTAACTTTTTTAAGGAAACTAAATTACTTGGCAATCGTCAGACTGAAAAATCATAGCCTAAAAATAGTACATTGTCAACGAAATCTAACATATATGTGATATGTTTTTATATATGATATGCTTATTAAGAATCATTATTGGACTTCTTGGGTCCTCAAATAATTAAATTAACATTAGTGCAACGATTATATTTCTGAATAGATAAATTTGAAGGATACACATATCAACAGCACAGGTGTGTTCGTTACATAAATGTCTCATCCAAACTTCAGTTGCTAAAACCACTGAAACCGTAGTATGTATAACTATAAAAAATAACTTGTGTATTCTCCTAACTAAATATCCACAAGTTATCAAAATAGTGACGCCCAGAAAGTTCTACCATATGGAGCTAAAAACATCAAAAATTTACATGTATTTATAAAAAAAAATCTACACAAGATATTCCGGATTCGATAGCTGCATATAACACCAGCAACAACCTACTGTGGCAGAGAACGAACAAGCTTCCAACTGAACACAAAATTAGGAAAAGACGCCTGAAATGGATAGGACAAACGTTGCGGAAATCATCAAACCCCATCACAAAGCCAGTCCTAACTTGCAATCCTCAAGCCAAAAGGAAAAGAAACACGCTAAAGAACACATTGAGCCAGAAATTAGAGGCAGATATCAAAAGAACGAATAATATTTAGCAACAACTGGAAGGGGGAGCCCAGGACAGAGTAGGTTGGAGAATTCCGGTCGGCTGCCTATGCTCCTCCACGACAGGTAGCAGGAGTAAAAGAAAGTTGGTACGTAAATGTTAAACCACAGATTCAGGCAAGAAATGCATCGAAGTAACAGGTTCGTGAGTAGTTAAACTTCGGGAAACAACCATTTCAGTCGCTTAAGTCTATTTTTTTGGTCTTCTACTGGAAGTTCGTTAAACAAACAATTAGAGTTCAATTATTTAATCAACTCACATATATAAGATAATTGGTGCGATGAACTCTTAGTTGACTATATCTTCATGTGATAATCAACTAAGTTTCAATAAATCTATGATAGTGAATTTTGATGAAGCTCTAGAGTATGTAGGTTGGTGGCAGCTCATTTCTATTAGAAACAACCTGCACTTAAGTCGTAACAAGTGACTGTCTCATGAAATCGACACACTAACCAAGCACACATCGCTTACAATCTAAACTGTTTGTTGTCCTAACTACTTACATTTTCAACTAATGAGGCGAACAAAGTTCTCAACGATCGTCTGATAGTATTGCATTTAGCTGTGAGAAACCATAAATTATCCCCTATGGATCAGAAAACTCGTTCTCAAAAAATTATTCGGTGCATTTATTCAACCCACATACAACACGTAAACAAGTCTATTTCGGTATGATTCGTTCAGTACCAATGTTGCTCGGTCTAATATAATCTCAACATGAGGAACATGTTTACGGGCTGTAGTATATATTAATACTACTATTAATGTTTTTCGATATATATGGTGAAATTTGAAAGGTGACACGAAATAATGAGAATATCAAGGAGCTCCATAATGATCTGGAAGTCATTATTCGTCTAATGAGCGCCAAGAAAACCCTATGACCTACCCTTTGGGACGCAAATGACAATCGACCTCAGATACTGAAGGAACAGCCAAAATAAGCTGTAGCATAGCACAAAAGTATAATATAAAAATATTTTATTAGACTTCAGTGACCAAGACGTCTTGTACTGACCTTTTAGAGGAATTTCGATAGTTCTGTGTCTGTCAGTATGTACTACTGAGTAGCAAAATATTCCAAAACTTTCAACATGAATTCATTTTATAAAGGTCAATTAGCGGTCTGAGGATGAGAAGTGTAAGCTCAATATAATTTGACTACCTCATTTCATGTGCTGATAGCTTGGAATGATGTATGAAATGTTTTAATGACTATCAAAGCAACTTTTGATAAAACAGGTTGTGATTAGCCTACAGCCAAGGAGAATAGTGACCCAGAAATTATCAGATTTAAAGTGGCACACGAGTTCAAAACCAGGCCGTCAAAATGCATGTCAGACGTGTTCAGATCATGTTGATTTCAAGCGGATGTTTTATTAAATAGATACTAACTTTATGGAGGTCTAAGTATATACTTAGACCTGTTTACTGAATAGTAACGCAAATTGCAACAATAGCGCCAACACCAACATCCAAACTTTAGACTGCAGTAGTAAGAGAAGAATTTAATATCAAATATCTTTGTGACAAGCGAATGTGAAACGATAATCGCACTCAAGAGGCTCTTTAGAGTTACTACTAATTTAAAACCCGGATGAAAGAGTAGTTGAGAAGAGTTCGCGACCCCTTCCAATAAAAAAGAAGCTTGTTATATAAAAAAATATCAAACAAATTATCATTTAATCGTTGAAATTGAAGCGTCTCCATATGAAGGAGTTACAGAGCATCTTGATGAAGATCTGAACTATTCTGAAGTTACGAGGCCGATGCCTATTCTGACCACCAAAGTAACAATTTGAAGATGCCACAAGTATTCTGAGTTTGATAACATATTTACCAGTAACAGATTCTACCATCGGAACGTTCCCACACAGTAAATTCGGAAGCGAAGAGACTCGAAGGTATATTTGATAGACTATCAATATATCGAGAAGTGACTGATCTAAACTGGCTAGTGGCCGTAGGCGAAGTTGAGCACAGTGTTCTCACCCGTGTTCTGGTGCAGATGTGTGACTGAGAGCCTTCAGCTAGGTGAGACTATTAAAACTAACGTGGTCAGCATCAAATGTTGAAGACTTACTGTGCTAATGATTTTGGAGACTTATTTACTGCTACAAATTTGTACAGTTCAGTTTCGTTTCAAAAGGAACAAGAGGTTAAGTAGTGTGTGTTAGTCCTGAGAATGATGATCCCCAGTCTATCCAACCGTCCTTTGAAAGTGTCGACAGATGGAGCTGCAATCATGCGTTTAGTTAATGAACTCCATTTTTAATTGATTAGACAGGAAAGTCGATAGTCAGCTGACAGGCGATTTGTTCTAGGCTTGTGAACTGTTTTAGATTGTCCTCGTGAATTCTGTTTTGGAAGTCAAGACACGGGTAGATGGGACGTCCGAGAAATATAGAAAACTAGGAGAACCAATTAAATGCTGTGAAAACCAGAAGATAGAGTTTGATGGTGCTTTTGATAAGTAAAACCAGTTGGACAGAAAATCAACAGGAAATAAAGGCTACTGGATTAGTGCTTCAATAACCAGTTTATAAAAAGGAAGTACCTCACACACAAAAGAGATCAGTCTGATACCGTCTAAAAGGGCACAAAGAGGGTCTACCGGGCGGAAAACTCACGACTCCAGGGTTACCAAAATGTCTTCGAAAAAAAGGAAGCGATCACAGTGATTATCGCTCAGTGCTACTTGTTCACAAACGGTTTCAATGAAGATGATAAAGACCAGTTTAGTGGAAGAATCCAGTCGATTGTAGAAGACTGCTCAGGTAATGACCTGATCATCCCAACTACGGACCTAAACCCAGGTCGGTATAGACCACATGGTATATTAAGACACTATGGAACGACATGGGCTGAGAGGATCGAGCGACAACAGTTAGAGTCTGAAGAATCTATGCACTTTCAACAGCATGGTTGTAGGCGGTACCATTCGCCCGTATAAATGAACACAATGAGCTATCTGGGACCACACAGAAGAGAACATGATAGACCATGTCTGCCCCACTTAAAAGTCTCGATTTATGGAAGACATGAGGACAAAGAGAAGAGTTTTTATGGCTTCAAATCACCGTCTAGTCGTGAACAAGATAATAAAGCATTGAACTAACAGAAAAAGAAACATAAAAGTATAATATAACTATTTTTTGAGATGCTAACAAACTCAGGGGAGTCAAAGCTGCATATAAGAGCATGTTCAAACCTTACAAAGTTCTCTAGAAGAAGCGGAAATCACCATGAGGAAGAATTCGAAAGGGAGTAAGAAAGCAATGAATCCGGTAAACCAAGAACTTCTGAACCGTAAGAAGCATCAGAACAACGTATTGACCTATTTTGATATTTTGAGCAGGATTCAAGAAAGAAAGAACAAGAAGATAGAAAATAACAACAGTTGAATATGAGCAGAGAGAACAAAGTCACAAGCTGGATACGCAGGAGCAAGCCAGAGGGTGAAGAGGAGCTCTAGGGCTGGTAAGCAAAATCATTTGAGAGACCTAGGAATGGTATCATATAATGCCGCATGAGATTAAGGTACGAGAGAACCTTATGAGACAGCGAAGAATGTAAAGAGGAAATGGATTAATCATAACGATCGGTCATGAAAAAAGAAGACAAACGAATCACTGAGATTCAAGGGCAGCATGACAGATATAAAAGCCCTCAGACTTCTTGTACGAACAAGCTCATTTGACCCTGCGGACAGTGAAACAATAAACACGGACATCCCTGCTGATGATGCCGCATCAAAAATCGAAGAAACCAGCAAGGCGATCGTGCAAATCAGAAGTATATATATATTGCTGATTTTATTTTGTGTGAGCTACATAACTTGGAATCCTGAAGGGAACCGGAAAAGAGAAAGGTCAAAGAACACATTACTCCGGGAAATAGAAGCAGATATGTAAAGGATGAATGTTAACTGGAAAGAACTAGAAAGTATTGCCCATGACAGGGTTGAATGGAGAAAGCTGGTGGGCTGCCTATGATCCACAAGGAGTAACAGGCGTAAGTAAGTAACCTTAAATTCATCCTGACATTTTTACTTCCTCGTTCTTAGAGTAGTTATCAGGTAATTCGTGGCTTGCAATATTGAAAACAACTCAGAAGACGGCATTCATTGCTCTATAAATTGATGTTAGATGAACAAAATGGGTAAGTTCGTCAAGATATCACGATCCGCATTGATTTAGAGTGACCCAACTTCTTGGCACATACTTAACATTTTTAAATAAGCTGATGTATGCATTTTAGTCCATCCGTCGCATGCAAAATACAGAGTTACCTGAAAGTTTGGATGCTAATCAACGATAACCAACAGCAAATTGTTTACATTTGTTATAATTTATGACACTGTGTACTGTCAAACTGAAAATGTATTATTACTGTTGCATTTTAAAGAGTCTCACTGACCATTAAATGTAAAAGTTTGTTTGTACATCACCAACGTAGATGATCTGTATTGATTATTGCTGGGCAGGTGATGATGTGACCATTTAACCCAAGTGGAATTAAATTATAGCAGCTAATATCTAATATGGATTATTCTTTCGTCGTATTCATGAACTGTGGCTACTTTGACGATTGTGCAGATCAAACATGACGTTGTTATAGAAATGTAATAATAAGAGTAGATCAAAGAAATCGTGTGAAAATGGCAAAACAGGCGAAACAGTCTAACTTATTGATGTATTCTGGTCCTCCTTGACTTTGGTCGGGATTAGTGAACCGTTTGACTTTCAGTGATCTGCCTGCTGAGTAATTTGGCTAAGTTCAATTGACGTTTCACCGGTCATACAAGTCAATAATTATCCGCGAGTAGTTGTCCTGGGCTATATGACCTAATTCGTGTCCTCACAAATACCTTCCTGGAAAGGAAGAAGAATGCTAATGCAAGTAAAAATATCTATAAGACTGAAGCTTAAAATAATAATGTCACAGCGATTTGGACCGTTGCATATATGTGCCTGGTCCTACGTTATAGCTGACTGACTGAGAGTAGGGTATTACTTCTTCAAGATGAGTCATCTACAAATAACTATCAAACTTTGTGGAATTTTGCAGTCAAATGGCTGGACTATTCCTTTACGAACGCCATCAAGGACATGAAACCGTACTGTTTCAACAGGAAGAGAACGTGAAGAATTTATTTGAGCAACATTAGGTCTACACAAATGTATTGGATAATGAAACCTGATGTTAATAGGCTCCCAATTTAACTACTCAAGGTCGTAGGGTTTTGTGACCTCAAGATTTTACTGTTGACTGAGCGGTAAACTAAAGTCACTTTTGTGAAAGTTGGTCAGTTTTCTTTTTCTTTACGTAGTTAAAAAATAATAGTAATATATTTCGTGAGAGTAGGCGTGGCTACTGTAAAACGTTATCTCGAAGTAGCAGGTTGAAGAACCTGTTTTGGTTCCTTAGCTTTATCATGCAATTATAATTCGCTTTCTTGGGTCGGGCAGATTAAATTTATCTGGTTCGTGAATTTAGTAATATGTCTTTTTGTCAACCGAGGCCTAAGTTTTCTGCCCAGCATTTTCTCTGTTCTACTTTGTCGGTGTGAAACACGACCTCTGGAAATAATGAGTATCCGTAGGTCACTAGTATCTGGTAACCGGAACATTTCTGTGTGTTGCTTAAATATTTACGAACTGTCACCTAATTCTGTAAAAATCTGGGGCAAAAACCCTGTTTTTTTTTGTAGATTTTTGGGTTTTTATCCAATTATCATCAGAGTGAACAAAATACTTAGTGGGAATAATTTGAACATTACACCAAATAGGTCGATTTTTCTCCAGGGTTTGGTGGTTAGTCGAGCGAGCAATGTTGAGAGTAGACGCGGAATCTTACGTGGCCATCTTGACCTACTCAATCGTTGGTGGAGTGGAATCTATAGGAAGGTCTGTGTGTGCTGCTTTGATGTCCGGTAGATTCAATGGAGCTGGTCTATTCAGCAGTTCCTTGAAGTATTCTGCCCATCTTACCTCTTTTCTTGAATGTCCGTGATTGTCTTCCCTTCTTTGTCCTTGACTGGTCTTTCTAGTGTACTATATCTCCCTGCTAGTTTCTTCGTTGTATCATATAGTTGTTTCATATTCCCTTCTCTTGCAGCGTTTTCCGCCGTCATTGCTAGTTCTCCCATGTATTTCTGCTTGTCGACCTTAATGCTTTTTTTCACTTCCTTGTTTGCTTCTGTGTAGTCTGCTTGTGCCTTGACTTTCTCTGCTCGTGTTCGGCTGTTGTTAATTGCTAGTTTCTTGTTCTTCCTTTCTTGAATCTTGTTGAGGGTTCCCATAGAGATCCATTTCTTATGATGGTGCTTCTTAGGACCAAGAACCTCCTGACATGTTGAAGTTAGTGCTTTTTTTATCCCTTTCCAGTTGTCCTCCATCGTAGTTTCTTGTTCATTCAGTAGATCCTGCAGAGCTTGAAACCTGTTGTTGAGAGTTATCTTGAATTCGTGGAGCTTGTCAGTATCTCGAAGGAAGGCTGTATTGAACCTTTGTAGTGCTGTTTGTCCAGTTGTCCAGTGTTTCTTTAGCTTCAGTTTCATCTTGGCCACAACCAGGTGGTGATCTGAAGTGTGTTTACTCTCCACCCCAGGCTCCGGTATATCTCCACATATATATTTTGATTCCGTTTTTTCGAACTTTATTCTCAAGGTTTGGCCTTTATCATTACCATTGCTACTATTTTAACTCTACCCCTTTACAACTCATCTGGCCATGGTCATTTGGGAACTTGGGCTAGCACCCATCTGTACTAGTCTCTACTTTGATTATGACTGACTAGATGAAGCTCAATACAGATTTTTAAATAACAAAACACGTACTTCAGTTTTGTGTCCCCTTTCTGTGAATATATGGGAAGTCCATCAGTTACAAACTTCAAAACATTTCTTGGCCTACGCTTCTAAAGGTTCTGAGAAGTACACATAACACATGAAACCTTTTATCAGCTGCTAAATTGCAGTGTACAGTTGTCCTCAAGTCATGACTTACAGTTACACATAAACCTTCTTGTCTTAAAACTTGATTGATATCGCATCAATAGTGTATTGCTGGTTATTGTTGTGTCCGATTTGCATCAACATTTTTTATGGGATTTTGTTCCTAAACATCTTTTCCTTGACCACCTAACTAGTTCGTCTAGATCAGTTTGCTGCTCTAGCATATCGGTTTCGCTATGTATTACCCTCTGAACGTTTATACCATCTGCAAATAAGAGTGATGCCCATCTAAACAGTTATAGCTATTCGTTGACGTTGAGTAGGAACACCAAGGGACCTATGAGAGTAACTTGTTGCACACCGCTTTCTACAGGCTTCCATCCAGATAACGTTAAGTTTAATCCCACTTCGTCTTCTCCCTAATTGAAAACTACTATCCAGCCCAAAATTAAAAAAAAACTACCTGGTGTTTTTAGGTGGATTTCAGTTGCAAAATCCAGGTACCAATTAGCGTTGACCCTAAAGTAACTGACCACAACTTCTTATGATTATCGAAAAAAGGGTGCTGATTGTCATATTTAGTGAAAAATCGAATATGAACCTAATCACCATTAGTAATTTAATGTACATTTTTCAGTAATATATCAACTAGAATGACCAACGACTCGTACAAACAACCTAGATAGGGTTTGAGAGATTATGATGACCAACAGTTGGAAACGTTAGATGAAGTGGCTCGAAACCGGTTGCAGTAATCCAAATGCATTTAACCTTTGAGTACTCCTAGGTTCCGAGTCTAAATATTATTTAATACTTCTTATCCTCATATTTTATCTGTATTTATTCTCCTGCTTACTACCATTTATAATGCTGTCATCCCAACTCATTTGCTATCTAGTTAATTTTCTCTCGTATTGATACGGTGTCCCAGATCCTACATTGTTTATAACTGATTAAATATTTGCATCCATACGTCGAAAATATCAGTTAAAAAATAACCAACCCGCCACTCATCAACAGAAAATCTGCCATGTGTGCCTCGGTCCAAGTCGATATACATCTCAATATATAAGATATCAGTAAATTTTATAACTGAATGACTGTTTGAACAAACTGTGGGATGGAGGGTGTTATTTGAACTGATATCATCCAATAAACTATGGGTAAATAAGTTCCATTCTGGTAAATTGTTCCCGATTAATCAATAAACTTATGTAGTGTAACACGCAGTTTAACAAAAACAATATACATTCCAAAGAGTCTCGCCTACGCGGTTTGTGTATTTTCGAATCGTTGGAAAGGTCAGGTTCGAAGAGAATTATGAAGTCGGATACTAATGTTAACATTGCTAATTACTATTAGAAGATCTAATGAAGCTACATTCACACGAATTGCTATCATTATATATTATTGATAACAAAGCACTGAGAATAGTAGGAGGATATCCAGTACATTTATTAATGTAAGAGAACAGTGCAGTTGGTCTTATGTTAGGAGTCACAGAAATATTTACAAAAAATGTATGACAATATTCTTCCAAATATCTATACCGGAAATCATCAAAATCATTTAGAAATTTGATACACACCGAAGTATATTCACGACAGTAGCAACATACCCTCTATACTTTTTCATGTTAACTAAAAGGCGTCCGATTTATAGCCATTAATTCACTAGTTCGGATTCCGCTCCACCTACTTCAGTTTGGGCACCCGAATAGCATTACTAGTCCTCACAATTATACTGTAGCCTAAAGCCATGTACATTTATCTGTACTCCGTAAGTGAGTTATCATCATGAATTTTCTTGTGATTTAATTTACATACTTGCAGACTGAAATAATCCATTTTGTCCATCAAAGATATGAAGCTCGGGCTTGATGTTTCAGGGAAATGTACATGACAACCCCTCATTCTTTTTTAGACTATGCCCCCATTTACTATGACTTCGAATTTTCGATTTTCGCGGTTAGGTTGGATACTCCATGTAACTACATGAATACATAATACAGTTAACAAATATTATTGATCGATATCAGCTTCTTGAAAATGAGACAGTTCATGCAATATTTTAAAAGTTAAAAAAATAAGTAGCCCAAAAGCAAACTCTATAAAATTCTACATATTCCACATTTTTTTGCTGATGTTAAGGAGACGAATTCTTCATGTTTCAGATATGTATATGGGAGACTGTATTATTCATCGCTAATCAAATGGTTGGTCGGAAATCTTATTCTTCTTACCATAAATCATTTCTAGTTAGAAGAACGACTACATTTGGAGTTGGAAAATCTAAAGACTGATGTGAGTTACAAAACATAATATCAATACTATAATTAATAGCTGACAGTAACTGTTCAGCAATTAAATGCCAAGACACAAGCAGTTTCAATTTTGAATGCCTCATTGGAAAAGTGCATAAAAGAGAAAAATGAATTCAAGAGAATGGCAGAACAAGTATTTTCTTAGTCTGTCTTCGACGTCTCTTAGGTAATGAGTCGATACCAGGTGCTCAGAAAAACTCTAATGGAATGTGATGAAGCAGATCAATATTCTACCCCTGATATAATGCATTTATCCACCAAACAGGTATATGGTTACATTTTCCCTATAGAAGTTTTGTAGCTTGCTTCTTTGTTAGTTGAAAGCAGAGAAGCTAACAAAAGTTTAGAACATGAGCTAATGAATTCTCGCGAAAAAATTGAAGAACTCCAAGGAGATATTAAGGTGTTGAGAAAACAACTAAGCGATCGTTCATGTGAAAACCAACACACAATGGATCCTAGAGTTTCCGGAAATGATCGCCAAGCATATGTAACTCAATTGGAAGAGCTTACTTTTCAGGTGCTTAATGTTTTTCCAGTGCCTGTACATCCTTTTGAAGTAATATTTCCCTAAAAAATTTATGTTTCTTGATCATTTTGTGCAACAACTTGTATCGATGCATGTATGTCCCAAGTTGTATATTTCTTATTACTAACACTCATACCTAACTACATCACCAATACGGTGCAAATTTGTATATTTTTTGGTAATCTGTCTTATGCATTTATAACAGATTGACACTAGAAGAGTAACGATGGATGCAGGCCTTAATTAGAACCAGCATATGTCACCTATGTCATATTATGTTATGTCCCTGTAAAGTTTAATCCTGTCAATAAATTATGTATTAATGGTTTATTTTACTGTTTTGTTATCATTAAGGTTAAGAAATTTTAAAAACAAATATACTTTACTGCTACTCGATTCTGATATGTAGTGGCATAACTTATTAGCTGTATATTCCCTTTTTATTTTGTCGACGAATAAACTGTACTATGTTATGTTCACTACTTTATGTTTGACGTTATTTTTTTCTAAAAAAGGAATTCAATCTGTTTCTCTTAAAGCTCTCTGAACTTAAACGCGAATTGGGGCAATGTCTTGATGAGAAGCAAGAAATCGCAACGGAACGAGATATATATCGTAATAAATGTGATCGATTGAACAATGAATTAAATTATATTTTAAGTGGAGATGAACGAAAAATTCAAGATATCGACACCTTAATAACTGAAAGCAGGTGAGCGAACAATCATCATTTTTCTCATTAACCGTATGGTTATTGTAATTTCGTAAGATTGTACTCAACATATTTCCAGCAATGAAGCACTGCATACTTTAATACCTAGGAGACTTGTTTCTAGTGTTCCGTTGTAATACCCTACAAACTAGAGCGTAATTATTAGCATAGGGGGGGGGAGATTATTGAATGTTATTGAGATAACTAATCAGAATCCAGTGATGTGCATGTCCGAAATTCTACTGAGAAACCGTGACTAGTGGCGTTCAAACTTATCGACTTCCAGCAAGATGTACCCACTAAAGACAATAGAAGGTGGTTGAACAATATCATGCACTGATTAAAGTTAGACATCTACGCCACTGGATTCCGCCCCAATGATTTAGGGGTTAAGTGTTGACGCCCTAGACCGAAGATCATGAGTTTGGTCCGCGATGGTTAGGGTTGTGGTTGCAAACTCCAAAGGAGTAGTCCCATACCAGAACGAAACAACTGTCCAATCTTTCCAAGTTATCACTGGTTGTCTAACTTATATAGGTTCGTGATCTCACTATTGGTATATTGTGGGTATGTGACTGAATCATAAAACTACAAGCACACTTATTCGACCATTTAATCAACAAACTAGACGTCAATATCCAAAGTAACGGATGTAAATACTGAATGAGAAAAAGTCATTCACAATATTAGTCTGTTGATTGTGTGGGATGCATCCTATCTTTTCTGTCTTCACTCACCAACCAATCACCGCTTACACTGTATGGGTTCACTACTGCATAGCTTTCCCTTCATTGAAAGTAATATTGCTGAAACTTTTGGCCTGAAGGAATCATTTCCTGCCTTCTTTCTGACCCCAATATAAAACGTTTATCTTTTTTTAAATCCATCAAACGATATGAACCTTGTCAATTCATCATCATCATCTACTGCGCTTTAAATCTCTTGTGTCTTGTTTTTTTGTTTGTAAGCAAAGCTTTGTGGCGGTCCAGCTTGAGTCTTGGTACCTGTGTGATTGCGCCATTCTGTTCAGGTTGTAAAGAACATGGAGGGCTCTTGGCTCCCTTGAAGACCAATGCAAAATTACCCTCTTGAGTGGTACATTTATGACAGAGCACTGCTCAGATTGAGCATCAAATATTAATCTCACTAAATATAAAGCGGTGGGATAATGACTAAAGCATCTTTGAGTTTCGATCAGTAGGTCACAGGTTCGAAATTTACTCTACTTGTGTTGGTTTTGTCAGTCGGGTAGCCTCACTAACAATCACACGTATACATCTAGAGTGATCGAAATCCGAGTTGGTTGATTTTTTACTTGGTAAACAAGTTGCACTATTCTCCATCTATTTATTTAAAACGCATGAAATTCGTCACAACTGGGCACCAAAAATGTATACGCCAAACAGTAAATCATTTTCTTCATAGTTATTGATTATCATGTTTGTGAGTGCGTTAGAATTCTCCCCTGTCACTTATGTCGAAGCAGGTTGTTTTCTAAGTAGACCAATTACCGAGCCCTTGCCCCCGAGGATTGATCCATAAGACAGTTATGCAATGTCAGGAGATACAGTTTCATGGTAGCTTGCGACCAGAGTAAGTTCATATGCCACTTGTTCCCTCAGGGTCTTGAACCCTATGCACACCACCGATTTAGTAGAATCAGAGTTCTTCGACTTCTGTAGATAGACCCTCTTTACATATCAACCCCCTCCATTCCCTTAAAAACACCCCACCACATAAGAGCAGTAAGTAGAACTTTTCTAGCAGAGGTTACCAACGTGTAACCTTGTAAATGAGTTTTAGGATCAAGAACTGACCTATCCCACCCTCGAACGTACAAGGGTATTTGGGATTTCCAGTTAATAGTGAGTTTGACCTTTACATGCATTTTTATGTGAGCGTCCAATCAATTTACTTCACAGAAATTTTCTCAAAAATTCATTAAATTTTCATTGTTATTTTCTTGTTCTATTATCCTTTTTATGCTAGAATGTTGAAAGAGCAAATCCAATCGTTGGAAATGGAAAAGTCTTTAGCATTGAGCACAATAACTAAATATAAGGTTCGTTTTTTCTTTCTTCACATATATCTTTGCATATCATATTGAAACGATTGATTTGAATAAAAGCTGCATAACTTTATTCAAGAAGATAAAATCAACTAGAGTTAACTGATTCATCTTTACTTACTTACTTACTTACTTTACTTATTGTTATTGTCACTCTAAATTATGAATCAATTGAAGTTGGAAATATGTACTACTGGTAGCTAATTCCAAGGTCTAATGGTATTCGAAGGTCATGGATTCGATTCCTGGTGAGGTCGTTAACTACGTACTGCTGAGAAATCTTATGTCTAGATGAGATAGCTGTGGTCAACATCAGGATTGAGATTTATATTAACACTTAACTGAATAGTTTACTGCTGCTAGTTCAGGTTCAAGATCACTTTCATCATGCAACGACTTTGGATGGAAAATCACTAAATGTGAGAATTCTCTTACATACTTACTCATTGAATAAGGTTGCATTTGTATTGTTTCTTGTATTCAGAGAAGGTTTTGGTTTTCCTTCTTAGTGGTCAGTGGAGTTTTTATTGAACATTGTAAAGTATTGTCTAAAGCAGAAACAGCCGGATAACTCCTGTATGTGACTGTTCAAGTTTTATCATGGGGTATCTATTGGGATGTCTGGTTCAATAGGCCATTCTTCCAAAGAATATGTATGTTTAATTAAATGAGTATATGCTCCCCGAATATGTCACATGACTAGGGAAGAGATATCATCACTGGTGGTTATTTAGTGTTGTGGTTACTCTTACCGAATAGTGATATTTACTACAGCCCGTAAACATGTTCCTCATGTTGAGATTATATTAGACCGAGCAACATTGGTACTGAACGAATCATACCGAAATAGACTTGTTTACGTGTTGTATGTGGGTTGAATAAATGCACCGAATAATTTTTTGAGAACGAGTTTTCTGATCCATAGGGGATAATTTATGGTTTCTCACAGCTAAATGCAATACTATCAGACGATCGTTGAGAACTTTATTCGCCTCATTAGTTGAAAATGTAAGTAGTTAGGACAACAAACAGTTTAGATTGTAAGCGATGTGTGCTTGGTTAGTGTGTCGATTTCATGAGACAGTCACTTGTTACGACTTAAGTGCAGGTTGTTTCTAATAGAAATGAGCTGCCACCAACCTACATACTCTAGAGCTTCATCAAAATTCACTATCATAAATTTATTGAAACCTAGTTGATTATCACATGAAGATATAGTCAACTAAGAGTTCATCGCACCAATTATCTTATATATGTGAGTTGATTAAATAATTGAACTCTAATTGTTTGTTTAACGAACTTCCAGTAGAAGACCAAAAAAATAGACTTAAGCGACTGAAATGGTTGTTTCCCGAAGTTTAACTACTCACGAACCTGTTACTTCGATGCATTTCTTGCCTGAATCTGTGGTTTAACATTTACGTACCAACTTTCTTTTACTCCTGCTACCTGTCGTGGAGGAGCATAGGCAGCCGACCGGAATTCTCCAACCTACTCTGTCCTGGGCTCCCCTTTCCAGTTGTTGCCAAATATTATTCGTTCTTTTGATATCTGCCTCTAATTTCTGGCTCAATGTGTTCTTTAGCGTGTTTCTTTTCCTTTTGGCTTGAGGATTGCAAGTTAGGACTGGCTTTGTGATGGGGTTTGATGATTTCCGCAATGTTTGTCCTATCCATTTCAGGCGTCTTTTCCTAATTTTGTGTTCAGTTGGAAGCTTGTTCGTTCTCTGCCACAGTAGGTTGTTGCTGGTGTTATATGCAGCTATCGAATCCGGAATATCTTGTGTAGACAATTTTTTTTATAAATAACAGCAAGTATCATTAGGGGTCATATGTACACTGAACGTATTATTAAGAACTGAATGCAAGAATCTGTTCTTAATCAGTTATATTTGTTTACACAAATAATTTTTTTTTTCTTTTTTCCGCAGAAACTTTTAGATCGAAAGTTGACAAAAAACTCATCAGTTAGCAGTGAAAGTTGTATGACACCAGCAACTTCACCTAAACATCAAGGTATATATTGTTTACCCATTTTTTATGAATAAATGTAATTTGTTTACCCACTTTATTGTGTAACATAATATTCACGAAGTAAATGATTAAAATATTCTCTGAAAAGATAATTCATTAGAAAAATGAACCAAAGCGATTGTCCAATTCACTTGATTTCGACCATCAGTCTAAAAACTTTCTCTTGTATTCAAAGTATATTCAGTAAAACAAACAAATACCTTAGCTGTTAAACTATCCGAAATTCAGTTTAGACATCTGAATTGCATCAACAGCCCACCAACTATATATATATATATATATATATATATATATATTCGTAAGGTGTATAACGCATTCAAAAAATAACTGCTCGATTGATAAACTGTCCTTCCAATACCTTTACTGTACTAATGTGGACCATGGCTATCTATCTATTCGGAAAAAAGCATTTATCTGTGTTACTATGTTAGGATACAGGCAACATAAATATCCTTTTTTAAATTACCTGTAAAAGGTATCAGTTAAAGTCTTAGATTGATTGTATTATAGTATTCAGTTTGAGTAAGTGATCAATTACAGATGAATGGAAAACGTGTTAAAACAAGTTAAATAATCAAATGTTTATTGTATTCAAAGTGTCATTTTCAAAATAATAATTGCTCAAAATTTTGTTCTAATTAAAAAAAATTAGACTATTCATTCTGAAAAGAGATGTGAAATTTATGAGAATGAGACAATGTATGATTCATCACTAATTATTTGATTTTCTCTTAAATAAACTCTAAAGGTGACCGGCCTCAAGCAGTTGTCCCTTGGGCACTGCGGTCACGCTCCCAGGTCGTTAAGACCAACACTAATCCAACTTCTTTTTCAGGTCCCTCAAGAAATACCCTTCCACGGTGTGGGCAGTAGGGAAGTGATATTAGCCCTCATACCCGTAACTGCACACGAGACTGAAAGGTCAATGAGAACACATATGTATATATGGATATGTATGATGAACATACGAGATTAAAAGTTATCTCTCTCAATTCTGTCAGTGATCATGGTTGCATTCTACTGTAGAGTTCTAATTCATTGACGAAGTAATCGTCCAATACCCCCTATTTTTTAGGTGATGTCAATTCGTAACTGAAATTTTCTTCAATATAAACAGTCAGGTAGTAGCAACTACAACAATAAACATATTTGAAAACCTGTGTTTCAGTATTCCACCGGTCGTAGCTTCTCACTAGGTCTTGAAAAGTTCTCGAAGTTAGTCGTTATTAGTGAACATGCAATGATGGTTATGGTGATGTGAATAATTCAACATATTTATCGGCAATATCATTGCACACTTTTAGGATTAATGATACTTTAAAATAGGATCAGCTAAAAAATTAGTATATCACTCAAACTATCCAACTGAAATAAATAATATATTTGTAATATCCCAATGAGTAGAAAAATTAGATTTTCTGACGTTTCGTGACGCAAAGTAAGCCACTTTTTTTTATTCTC